>NW_017674081.1:99461-109432 GCF_001879085.1 Nicotiana attenuata | reverse complement strand
AATAGAATTTTTCAGATCAAGAATGAATTAATTATTTTTTTCCTACATTGCCCTTGGAGTAAATAGTGTTGGAGTATGTGTTAGGAGTGTTTATGTGAAGAGATAGTAAAGGTTAATATGATCAATTTTATTGCTCATTAATGTTAAAAGGTGAATTTCTTAATCTGTGTAAAAACAGCTAAAAAATCACTTATTTTGGACCGCATGGAGTAGTAGTTTTGATACATATCCAAACATATAACAATTATAAATCTGGAATTTCAATACTAGCTTTTTAAAATTTTGAAAACAAAAAAGTTAAGTTCCCATGATAAACAGAAAAAAAATTGTTCCTTCTAAAATTACCCCTTAGGAAAATAGATGCTAAAGGGAAAAGATAAGCATTAACTGAAACTTGATTTTCCTGGGAATGAGTTGACGATTGCGTTGGATATTTATTTTTTAGTTTTACATCGGTTTATAATTAAAATGTATCACTTAGTTTTTTTTAAGTGATTAGTTATGTAATTAATTAGTACTTATTAGCTATATTTATTTTAGCATGACCTATATAGTATTTTTAGATTATGTTAATTTTTATTATGGCTTATTAATTAGCAATCTTTGCTTTATGCAATTTTATTATCCTTATTATTGAATATGTTAGTATAATGCTATGACTTATCTCATATTATTGTGTCATTTTCTTGAAAAATATATTATATACTTGTATCTTACTAGGACTAAAGAAATATTTGAAGCACAAGTTACATATTTTGTGCTATGAAGATTTTACCGGAAAAAAATCCGAAAACCCAAAAAAACCGAAAAATCCGAGAAAAATCGAGATTGAAAAACCCGACTTTGTTGGTTTGGTCTGGTTTAGTTTATTGATTTAAAAATCTGATACTATTCATTTAATTTGGTAATTAAAAAATCCGAACCAACCCACCCTATGTACATCCTACAGCTACAAGCAACTCTAATAAGAAAGTACGTAAGAGTTAATTTTTCTTCATCATTTTTTCAATTTTGATACAAATCCAAACGTATAACAATTGTAAATTTGGAATTTGAATACTAGCTTTTTAAAAATTTGAAAACAAAAAAAGTTAAGTTCTCGTGATAAACAGAAAAAAAAATGTTCCTTCTAAAATTACCCCTTTTGGAAAATATATACTAAGGGTGTGTTTGGCATGAAGGAAAATATTTTTTAATTTTTTTATATTTGGTTGGCTTAAATATTTTGGAAAATATTATTTTTCAATTGGAGGAAAATGTTTTCCCTATCAAGAGAAGGGAAAACATTTTTCAAAACTCTTTTCCAACATTCCTCATCTTATTCCCCATCCCCACCAACCCACCTCTGCCCCCACCTACCCACCCCATCCACCCTACCTATACCCCAACCCCCACCCCATCCCTCACCCTCGCCCCACCCCCTCAACCCCACCCTAAATAAAAACTATTATTAATAGTATTTTCTTTTTCATGTTATAGATAGATTTTTTTTTATTTCAACAAATGAGTATTTTCTTAATGATATAAAAAAAGTATTTTTTCTATTTTAACAAAAAGATTACTTTCTTTTCGTGATGTAGAATTTTTTTTTGTTTCAACAAAAAGAGTTTTTTCTTTTCATGATGTAGAAAAAGTATTTTCTTTCATTTCAATAAAATGTGTATTTTCTTTTCATGATGCAGATTTGTTTTTTTCATTTCAACAAAATGAGTATTTTATTTTCATGATGTAGAAAAGGTATTTTCTTTTATTTCAATAAAATGGGTACTTTATTTTCATGTTGTAGCAAGAGTACTTTCTTTTTCAACCAAAAAAGAGTATTTTCTTCTTAGTTATGGAGCGAATTTCAATGTTGTTTTTGCGTAAAAAAAGTAAAGCAACACATTAGTTCTTTTGGTTTTGTATGAATTTTTAGAAGAATGATTAAATTTTTGAAGAAAATAGAGTCTTGAAAACATTGGGTATTTAGGGGGGGGGGAGATAAAAAAACATATGGACTTGGGGAAGCGGGGTGAGGAGAGTAGCATAAAAAAATATTTTCTACTTTCTAACCAAACACTATTTCCGTAAAAAGTTTTCCACTTATCAACAAAACAAGAAAAAATAAGTAATAAAACCACTCATTTTTCATGAAAATATTTTCTAGAAATACATTTTTTATGGAAAATGGTTTCCTTCGTACCAAACACACCCTAAAAGGAAAAAATAAGCATTATCTGAAACTTGATTTTCCTATATTAGGTAGGTTAATTACTGATGAAAAAAAGGTTAGGTTAATCAAATTAACGTAAGAAATGACAGCTCATCTTAATCCGTCCAAGAAAACTAGAGGATAAAGATCATGTCAAAAACAAGTTTAGTTGATGATTGGATTAATACGACCAGGTGTTTACTATCAACATCTTTCATTAATTAGTAGATATACTTTCACCATCAGTTATTGAATTTTATTGCAGTTTTTAACTAAAGCTAAAGCACTTTCTCGCACTTGAGAAAACGTAACTAAAGCTAGTCATTTTTCAAGTTAGTAGGAGTAAAAACTACTTCCTTCGATATAATCTATGTGATGTAATTTGACCGAATACAAGAAAATATAAAATATTTTTAGAAGTTGTAATTTTAACATGACATAAGATTTTTGTCAGTGACGTAGCCAGAAATTTCGTTAAGGGTGTCAAAACTTTAAACAAGTCAATAATTATTTTTGTCCATAAATGGTGTACCAAACGTTTTAGATCAAACTACTCTACATTTAGCTAAGCAATAAATTTTTTAATAGAGCTATAATTTTATAAGTCGAAATTAAAATAACAAAAAGACAAAATTAGAAATTTTACTAATAAAAGCAAGCGTAAAACCAAAGAAAAAAGAGAGTCGAAAGGACTTGTAGTTTGTAGAGACCTTTAATTGAAGAGACTAACTTTTAGATTATAAAATTTATTAGAAAATAACTGTCAGGTAAATAGTACTTTTAAGATTAGTTGTTTACTTCTATAGAAATTTAAGTTTTAAGAGTTATTTTATTCGAAAATATTTTAGATTGAAAAAGAATCAAACAAATCACCTGGTGGTCTCCATTTAATTTTGGCAAATAAAATAGGCAGAACTATGAACTTGTGAACAACACGTTACTTTGAACACCCTGAATCGCTGGACTACTTCACTCAACTGTGTTAAGAGTGTTCAAAATATAATATATAATCATATAAAGTAGTTTTTAACTTATGTAGGCAATATAATTTTTGACGAAGGATGTATGCTTGACCACTCTCGGTATAGGGTGGTTACGCAACTAATTTTTGTGGCTATAAAAATATATAAAGTGTAAAGTAAGGAGTTTAAAATTTAAATTATTTTGAAACAAAAATATATCATTCCTTTTTGAACGGCTGCTGAAGAATATTTTTACCGAATATCCTTTTTAAGTGTTTAACTGTTGTTCCTATTTTAAATATTTCAGTAAAGGGGTCAGTAATGATTCATACACTCAACTCCAACTTATTTGAGAGTGAGATGTTATTGTTGCAGGCATAGTTTGTTGGCAAAATATCCTTATCAATATTGACGTTAACACGCCTCAAATTTCACAAATAACTCGCGAAATTTGAGGGGTGTTAAAGACATTGTTCTTAGGGATATTTTGCCAATGTAATTTGTCTTACCAATGTGGAAAGGGATGTAACACTGTAATCTCACAATGTGAAATTTTCTATAGTGTAAAAGTTGCACGGTATTCTTTAAAAATCTACACAGTATCTTCTGTTGACATCTGGAGTGGCTCATCTTGTCGACCCTCGGTATAATCTGCTTCCTCCTTGCCTGTCTCATAACTCGGAGAGGAACGTAAGGTTAAGTTCCCCTCAAACCGATAAGTATCAGGAACGGTGCATCCCTGGATCGGGTAATGAACTCTCCAGTAGAGAACCATTCAAACATCCACTGCACTTGGTCCTCTTTCAGATTTTCGAACAACTCTACCCACCCTTTGGCATCTTCGGGCTGAGCGAACATGTTAGGCATATAGTTCATTCGCTTTGGTTGATGGAAGGCGATACAATCGTCCCAGTCTCTGCGAAGAATCTTTTGTCGATACTCACCCTTTTGGAGGTGCTCCATGAGCTAGAGTTGGAGTCGTAAGTTACAACCCTCAAAGTGCTTGGCCCCTCATTGACAGTTCTCCAGGGCTCGATATATTTCTGCGATGATCATAGGTACTATGCTAAAGGGCTGTCCATCAATCCCTTCCATTAGTGTTTTAGTGACCATGGCCAGTCTGGTATGGATCCTGGCTTTCTTCATAGGAAATACTATCATCCCCAAAAAGCAGAACATAAAGACGAAGACCCTTCTGTGGATATGCCCCAATAATGTGAGGGCGAATTCATCCGAGTAAGTGCGGTAGGACTTGCTATAGCCGTACCTCTCGTACAGATAGTCTAAAGGAATGTAAGAATCCTTCAAACATGTCAAATCTGGGTTCTTCTTTAGTCCCATAATCTTGAGGAAACCCCTACCCTTGCGATTTTCTGGCATAAGCAACCCCGGAGTTTCCCATGGTATCCCAGCTAGCCCTCCTATTTCCTCAAGTAAAGGTGTCATTTCTATGTCCCCGAAGCGAAACACCGATCTATCACAGTCCCAAAACAAAGTTGCAGCTTCTATGATCTTGTTGTTAGGCTGAATGTCTAGGAGAGAAGGTAGGTTTTCTAGATATTTTCTGACAAGAGCTTGATCACTGGAGTGCAAATCTTTCCACCAATTCAACAGCTTGGGGTGGATGTCGGTGACCATGCCGAATCTGGGGACTTCGTGCCTCATTTTCTGCAAAACAAAAGGTTAGACCCTTTTCCCCCACCGGACTCGACTATTTAATGTCAATAATTAGCATAACAAAGCATTTAGTTCTCCCAACAAATGCATAGAACGTGGTAGTGCCCGTTTGGGTTTCAAGGAAACCCAGTGGACTTTGGACAAGGCTATCTTAAGGAGTCATTATGCGGACAACATAACTGACTCGGCTAAGTTTGACCATGATGCATGCACAATTTTAAAGAGAAATGGTTTCTATGGGGTATTAGACAAGGTACCCTTGAGCGGACAACTCAAGAGGGAAATGCGCGGAACCGTCAATTACACAGTTGATTGACTGGTTTTACCGTAAATATGCCTTTGCCAAATTTAGGGGGTGATAATATCGGAAGGGCGCAACCACTCATTATAAGCGTTGCTAAGGGTGTTTTGTTTGGCACGAGTGGAAAATGATGTTGAAAAAAAATGCAATACAATAATTAACAAATTGTCATGTACTTGCACGTTCATAAAGTAACGATTACAATAATTGCTCATAATTACAACAGTATTGAAGGAAAACGGTAAAAGCATTACAGAAAAGAAAACAAAGAGCCAAGTCAGTTTCGCAGTAGAAGAAAGAATAAATACTTAAAAACAAGTAAAAACATGTAAAGAAGCATGAAGTCACAAATAGCATGAAATGGTAAAAGCCTAAAGAATTCCCCAGCAGAGTCGCCATGCTGTCGAAGCCCTCTTTCCTTTTAAAAGGCGAAATCGGGTTTACGACATTTGGGAGGACAACTCTCTTCCCTTTTGGGAATTGGGTTTTGGAGTTTGAAGAGTCGCCACCTAATGATTAAATGCATTAGGACACTAAGAAGGGTTTGAGTTGAATAACCAGAGTTTGGGTAAGGGCTAGAAATTATCTCGAGGGGAAGGTGTTAGGCACCCCTCAAGATCCACTAGTTTGGTTCCCGGCCATGTTATAATTGTGACTTCACATATTCAAGTAAGCAATTAAAGGGCTCAAATAGAAGAGGTTTGCATATAACATTGCAAATAAGTTGAAACTGTGAGGAAAAGTAAAGAGGGCAGAAATTTATGAAAGATTTAAATAATTTCTAAAGAAAGAAGATAAAAAAAGAAAGGGAAGGGGGTCCTAGGTTTATGATTAATATGGATCACGTCAATGCAATATCCAGTAATCACTCCTCAGAAGAGGGGCTACATGAGATATTAGCGCATCGGTCATCATCTCCATATTCTACCCTTCCCACCCCGTAAAGGTTATTTAAAATGCGTGGGTTGGTCACGAATGCTTATTGCGTGCTATTACCCGTCTCGTCCTATAAGTCATGGAGGGTATTTAGGACCACTATTCTTACAAGGTAAGGACTAGGATGAACCCTTAGGTTTAAAGGATAAAATACTAAGCGACATACATAACAAATAGGACCGCACATAAGGGAACATACAAAGACAAATAAAGGCTCACAGATCCCTCCACAAGTGAACACGTAATTAGCACGTCTCAAACACATTTAAGGTCTCAAAGATGGGAGTTTAAAAAAAAAGGAATAGGTAACAGCAGTTGAGTTAGTAAAAGAACCGTTAAAGCATGGTTTTTGAAAATAAAGTAGTGACAGTATTTTAACGAGATACAGGACAAGTATTCAAAACAACACGATTCTGGGCAGAAAATGGTAACCCAGTAGTTTGAAAACATAATAGAACAAGAATCAGAAAATCAGTGAGCATAAATAGATGCACAATTTCAAGATTTGTTTCCAGATAGAGCGGGAGTTTTAATAAAAACAGAGTGAACTTCAGGGAGTCAAAGCAAGAATGGGAGCGGCAGAGTTCAAAATTAAAAGAGGCTGATTAGTCCTAAACCGGTAAAAACATGGTTAATCAATTCTTGTTAGGCCTGAAGTTTGCCTAGGCGTCGTACGTATTGCCTAATTATCTTAAAGGGTGAATATGCATATTTGATTTCCAGTTTTCAAAGGGGTACACATACAGTTAACCGTACTTGTGTTATTAGATTAAGCATGCTAATGAGGCGTTTAACAATTGCAACTCAGACAAGTATAAAACCCTAAACAACAGGATGTCTAATGCACATAGGAGTTCCTAAAATATGATTTCTAAATGCTAATGATTATGAGAATGCAGCAATAGCCTTATAACAGTTATTTGCTTGTTATTAACTGATCATGGTTACGAAATGAGTATAATAACAGGCTGAAAGTAAAGAACCTAGAGCAGGATCTCTAATGTATGAGATGTATGTCCTATACAGGTTATCTATTGCGCAGATAAGTAAATAAAATCCTATAAGCATGTTTTCTACCCATTACTTAAACTAAGCATGCATAACCCCCTATATTCACTATCCCAACCCAAATCATTCGTTTACAAATTATTACAAACCAATGATAGCCGAATTACAGTAATAAAGAATAAAATAAGAAGCTATTCTATAGGGAGCCTTCAATCAGGCCGAATCTTCTGACCTCACTCCTTTCGAGTTTCACAGCCTTGACATGGTCAGGGTGCGGCAAAGCTCCCTAGGGCCCCCATTGGGTCCCTGGCCAATACCAGCACCCAAACACATACCAAAATGTTGGACAAGCGCAGTGTGGAATTACCATCCTTGTGTGTCAAAGTTCAGTGAGTACTCAGGGGTACTCAAGGCAATGCTTACACGAAGGGGGTAGAACCTAATCTCTAAGAGTAGTGTGAAGTGCAGGAAGGAGAGGAAAGTTTGTAGTTTAAAGAGTTTACAAAAAAGTTAGAGAGTTGCACACAAGGATAATAGGAAAAGGGGACAAATAGGTCACATAAATATCACCAAGGGATACAGAGACTTATGCAAACTCACTAAGCATGAGTACACAAAATCAAAAGAGTTTTAAGAGACCTTGAAATAGTCGAATTTAGACACAAAAGTAAGTAGTAACAGAATATAGTCATAACAGGTAAGATCAAGAGCAAATAGTGGTCATGATCATGCAAGTGTCAACAGGTAACCAAGGAGTCAATTACATGTTGCACAACAGAAGCATAGGTAGAAAACAATTAGGAATATAACACACTGAAGTAGTAATAACCACATTGGTTTGGAACTTTGAAATTAATCAGGACATACCAGCAACAAGAGAGCACAGCAGAATGCAAGAGCCAAATATGAGCACAATATTAGCCTTGGCTTTTCAGCCGGCTAATAATAGTCAGGAGCAGGGAGCAACAACAGAGCAAAAGAGAGAAGTAGCACAAGAGAGAGAGCAATGTTTATTGCTGTGTGTGTTTGTGATATGCAATGTGTTGGTGTGTATCATGCAAAAGAGAATGGGGGTACTTATAGTACTAAGGACGAGCAAACAAACAAGGTAGCAATCCATAATTAAGGAACTGAGTATCAATCATAATCAAATCAGTATATGGACTCCTCTTTAATTAAGGAATCAAAGTCAAACGGTAATAAGCAGTTATTTAAAAGGAAAGAAATCACAAAGCATGGTATGATCACATAAGGAAACAGAATAGTATAAGGTATACAATAAAGACTAGGTACATGATACTTAATTAGGAAAATATGTCAGACAAATCAATCAACATATTTGTGCACACATATAGGGCAAAATACTACTTTAATTCTGGAAAATAGATTTCAAAATAATGAACGAGATTGAAAACCTAGGAGATCAGTATTAATTGAGGAAGGTATCCCACGGATTGAGGAAGCAATTCGGAATCAATACCAAACTATAAGGAAAATACACAAAATCACAATTTTTAAGGCAAGTATCACAGTCTTAAAGGGAGCTTGTAAGAATCAGTATAAAATCACCATGTAAACAGTCAGAGAAACCTTAAGCGAAGAACACAGAATGGCAGAGGGAATGAAACACTAGCAACAAAATTAAAGCAAAGAGCACGAAACTCAGAGAAGAATCCAGAAGAACACACAAACAAGCAAACACGACAATAATACAAATATAAACCCTAAAGCTAGGGTTTCATCAGACTTAAGCAAAAATGTTTAGAAATAGTACTGAGAATCATGACTAAGTACTCAAAATCAGAAGATAAAGTATTTTCGAAAAGGGGTTAAGAAACCCTAGTTTCAAAAGGGAACAAAAACGTTTAAAACTTGAACAATCGTAAAGATCGAGTAGAGAGTAGTGCAAAACATAAAGGTATGAATTGAAAATCGTTAAAAATACAGATATTTAAGAGGTTTGGGTCGAAGTTAGGGTTTCATAGGAAACCAGTGAGAGAAGTAAGAGAAACCTGGCTGTGAAACTTAGGAATAATGGTGTTTATAGCACCATCGAACCAAAACCCATCGGAGAAAGGCCGGAAAGAAACCTAGGCAAAGCTTCAGTGACCGTCTTGCATGGTGGAGACTCACGGGGTCTCAGGGACGGAGGGAACCGGTGAGATAAGGCTTCAAGGCGGCTGGTGGTCGAAAGAGGCGAGGCTGGAGGTGGCTGGAGAGATGGTGAAGGCCATCGGAGAAGAAGAACTAGAAGGTTCTAGAGAGAAGGAGGAGAGGAAGAGACGGATAGAGAGAGAGAGAGAGAGAGAGACCGGTCCCGAAAAGTTAGGGGTCAGGGGGTAGGTGAGAGTTTAATTAAGGAAAAGGTGATGTTTTAAACGTCAATACCACACAAGAGGGGGGGTGATTTGTGTGGTACCTAATTTTCGCGTTAGAAGAACCTGGTTCTTCTAAGTGTTCTAACTACAGCAGTTTGCGGAATAATAAATACTGAAAATAAAGTGCACGGAGATTTTTACGTGGAAAACACCTGGCTCAAAAGGTGAAAAAACCACGACCTACTACTCAATAGGATTTTCCCAAACTCCACTAAAATCACTGAGCCAAAAACTGCATTTACAAAACTCTTTGTAAACCTAAGGATTAACTCTAATCCCAGTGTAGCACACAGCCTCAACTGTTGCGACACTTTCAAGTTAACTCTATCTTGAATACTCAATATACCTATTACAATTGCTTCTAGATAAAGCTAAAAGGTACAATATGAAAACCTACTACAATTGAATTAGACTTAGAATAAACACAATGATGAAACTGGTTCTTCTATCTTAGTTCATGTAGCTTCAGACGTGCACACTTGTATCTTGCATATGTTGCTTGCAAATCAGACTTGATC
>NW_017674081.1:92327-99446 GCF_001879085.1 Nicotiana attenuata | reverse complement strand
GGGGGGTAGGTGAGAGTTTAATTAAGGAAAAGGGATCTGGGCCGTTGATCTTATTTGATCAACGGCTCAGATTAGTTCGGGGTTGGGCCGGGTTAGTTTAGGGATTGGGCTGGGGCGAATTTGGTTGGGTTTTGGGTCAATTGGGTTTAATTAAATCTGATGGGGTGGGGTTAAATTGGGCTAAAATTGAAACAATAAAGGGCTATGTGTTAAATAGCCAATTTCCCCCTTTTATTTTATATAAAATAGTTAAAAATGATTTTAAAAACAAATTTAAAGCACTGAACTAATTAATAATATATAAATATTAATCTAAAAATACTGGAAATAATTTTATAATTATAAAATGCTATTAATCGTAAAATAGGTTATAATTGCAATTATATGCTATTAGCTTTCCAAAATACCAAATAAATTTGTAAAAATATGCAAAAATCACCTTAATTATACTTTGGTGTAAATATGAGAATGGAAATAAATTATTCACAAAAACGATAATTTTGAGAGCAAAGACTGGATTTTGTACTGCTAAAATAGACAAATAAATTGATTTTAAAAATCTTAAAAATTAGGGAAAAATACCAAAACTCTTGGGCATGCTTATATATGCATACACATGCTATTTTGAAAGTATTTGAGTATAAAAAAAGACATAGGGAAAAATTGGGTATCAACAGCTGCCTCTCTTTACCCGAGAAGGATGAAAGAGTTGTCGGGTAAAGATATGATGGCCAATTTTGACCGAAAGAAACGATTTGAATAGATTTGACCGAGCTCTGGTTCCTGAGCTGCCTACATATCCCTGGTCTTACAGGAATCAGGCCATATGTAGTTCAAGGTCCATTGATGGAATATGCCGATGGAGGTTTTTTTGAATAGAACGGACGTGATGTTTAGGTTGAGAAAAGTGGTTGAAGTCTGGTAGGCTGCGGGTACTGGAGCGGGATCGCTCCTGCTGTTGATAGCCGGTGTACCTGCAAATGAATAATACCAACATATGTTGTGCATAAATTTAAACGTGATGCAAGTTCCCATTGGACCATGAATGCTGTCTTTGGACGGTTAGGATGACGTCCTCAGACCATGACGTCCTGGGCCATGAAGCGTATAATAAAGGATTCACAGGCTATGAAATGATGTTCTCGGGCTATGAGAATGATGCCTCCGAACCATGATGCCTTTGAATAATGATATGCAAAAGGTAAAATGAGGTCCTCAGGCCATGGCATGGCGTTCTCGGGCTATGAAATGGTGCCTCCGAACAATGACGCCTTTGAACAATTTGGCGATCTTTCAGCCCATGAAATGCAGGATTTGGTGATATTTCAGCCGATGTAAACTGTAAATATAAATGGCGACCCTCCGGCTATGCGAGAAAGAATAAAGTTGCGGTGTTTCAGCCACGCAGATGTAAATAAAAGTGGCGATATTTCAGCCGATGCAAGATTTAAACAAAGGTGGCTGTATTTTAGCCATGCAGGATTTAAATAGAGGAGGCGGTATTTCAGCCATGCAGATGTAAATAAAAGTGGCGATATTTTAGCCGATGCGAGGTTTAAACAAAATGGCGATATTTCAGCCGATGCAATTATGGAGGTAGAGCTTAACCTCGGAAGGCAGAATTGTAGCCTTATGCAATGCAGAAAATGCAAATGGAGGTAGAGCTTAACCTCGGAAGGCAGAATAGTAGCCTTATGCAATTATGGAGACAAATCTTAGTCTCGGAAGGCAGAATGGTAGCCTTATGCAATGCAGAAAAATGTAAATGGAGGTAGAGCTTAACCTCAGAATGCATAATAGTAGCCTTATGCAATGCAGAAAATGCAAGTGGAGGTAGAGCTTAACCTCGAAAGGCAGAATAGTAGCCTTATGCAATGTAGAGAAATGCAAGTGGAGGTAGAGCTTAACCTCGGAAGGCAGAATAGTAGCCTTATGAAATGCAGAAATGCAAATGGAGGTAGAGCTTAACCTCAGAAGGCAGAATAGTAGCCTTATGCAATGCAGCAAATAAAGGTGAATAGTAACGAAATCTCTTAGCTGATAGATGATAGCTGATAGCTGATTGCGTCATTGTGGCTGCTGGGGATGTCGTGTGCGGATAGCACTTGTAAGTAAGTGATGATTCTGAGAGTTGTATTCCTGAAAAGTACGGGTGTGTGAATGTTTGCGACTTGGGCGCCTGCATCCAAAGAAAAATCGTGAGTTTTGTAAAAAGGGGGGGAAGGTTAGTTCGTCTTCCCGTGGACTTTGCTCGTCCTACTCGGCTCTTGTTTTCATTGGGGTAGCGTCGCTAAACAAAGCAATTTTGATAGTAGCCATGCATGATTTAGTAAAAGTATGATGTAAATACATAATTGAAAATAGTTTCCTTTTAGATGAACCAACGACTGCGACGCGGTTCAAGATATTGCGACCTCTTTTGCTCCGGAATTTTGAGGGCCTCCTCAAAATTCTGCCCCAGTTTAATGGGTTGATGCCTCTGACGACTGCATGCGATGAATGGCCGAGAATTAACTTCGGAATTTTGAGGATAGAAAATGCAGTAAAATATTTAAAAACATACATATTGTTACAAATGATGAGTTTGGATGATTAAATCACCGTGAGATAATTTGAAGGATAATTATTGATTATTTATACAATAAAAATGCAGAAAGAAATTGATTTAAAATCATTAAAAATTATGGAAAATTATGTAAAATGCCTGTATAAGTTTATGAACTAAATGATGATGCAAATATACTATTTTGAAAGTATATATATATATATATATATATATATATATACAATTTAAAAATATGAGAGAAAAATTGGGTATCAACAGTATGCCCGGAATTTAATTTGGAGGTCCCTAGCTTGAGTTATCGCCATTTATTGAAAATTTAAAGTTTGAAAACTTAAAGATTTCACAGT
Source organism: Nicotiana attenuata (assembly GCF_001879085.1). Lineage (NCBI taxonomy): Eukaryota > Viridiplantae > Streptophyta > Magnoliopsida > Solanales > Solanaceae > Nicotiana > Nicotiana attenuata. The sequence goes on along the minus strand of NW_017674081.1, from coordinate 96,533 downwards.
TTGAAAATGGTAGTCATGGCCCTCATGTAGGTGGCCCCTGCATTCTTCAGGCCGAACGGCATCATCTTGTAACAGTACATTCCCCACGGTGTAATGAAAGTCATTTTCTCAGCATCTTCTTCATCCATCCAGATTTGATGATAACCAGCGAAACAATCCACAAATGACTGTAGCTCATGCTTGGCGCAATTGTCAATCAGGATGTGTATGTTCGGCAAAGGGAAGTCGTCTTTTGGGCTGGCCCGATTGAGATCCCAGTAGTCGACACAGACGCTGACCTTCCCATCCTTCCTTGGTACTGGCACGATGTTGGCTAACCATGTCGGGTATTCTACTACCCTGAGAACCTTAGCTTTGACTTTCTTAGTGACTTCTTCTTTGATTTTCAAACTCATACCAGGCTTGAACTTTCTGAGCTTTTGCTTTACCGGAGGACATGTTGGATCGGTTGGCAGTTTGTGAGCCACAATGGATGTACTCAGATCAGTCATGTCATCATACGACCAGGCGAATATGTCCTCATATTCCTTTAGAAATTCTATGTATTCCTTCTTTTCTGATGGCGATAAGTGAACGTTGATTCGTCTTTCTTTGTCGTTTTTCGCATTTCCCAGGTTAACAATTTCTGTCTCATCCAGGTTGGACTTAGGTCTGTTCTTAAAGTTCTCAAGTTCTTTGACAATCTCATTCGGTATGTCATCTTCCTCTGAAACAATATCCGTTTCTTGCGTTGTCTCATTGCATGTCACAGTCATTGGTTCATCAAGATAAGTAATAGTAATGCTGTATAAGTAAAGTAATGAGAAAAATGATAATGAGTGTTGATCTATAAGAAAAGTCAAAATGCTTTGATAAATTGCATAACTGTTTTGAACATTGGAAATCTTATTGCAGGAATTGGAAAAATGCGAAAGGACAAATTATTTAGTAAAGAAAAAAAAATAGTGCATGGTCTTTGTTTTAGGCTTGCTACCCCGAGGCTCGCCGGGCTCTAGTTGTCTTGATAGTCCAGTTATTGAGGCGTGCCCCTCTGCTCATAGCCTGTATGGAAGGGCCTTCCTCCCCGTCCTCCTCGAGAATAACACAGCAATCCATATCATCGTCCTCTAAAAACAAGTTTTTCACTGCTGCCAGTGCCTCCTCTTCGTCTGACCCATAAACAATGTCGGCTTGTTGGAAAGTCTGCTCCAAATGCGGTATTGGCTGCTCCAGTGGATAGTAAGGACCGCGCCATGGTGGTGACCAGTCGTTGAACTCTTCCCAAGTGTAATCATATCCCAGATCGAAAGTGGTGCCATGTTTCTTGAGCTTTATGGGCTTAGCGATTCCTTGGAGGTTCTTGCCGAGCCCTTTGTCAGGTTCGTACCCACTCCAATTCAGTATGCTCTCGATTTTGTTATCCCACCATTTGTCCTTGTCAACAACATTTACCAGTTCGATGTGATGGTATGTCTCTCCACCTAGCTTCCTTCTTCCTTCAATTGCCGGAATGGTCTGGCGACTGTGTATAGGGTTGCTACCGTTGCCGTGAATGATCACCTCTTGATGATTCCATTCGAATTTTGCTGCCTGATGCAGTGTTGAGGCTACAGCCCCAGCAGCATGAATCCAGGGTCGTCCTAGCAGCAGGTTATAAGATGTTGGCACGTCTATCACCTGGAAATCGACATCAAACCATGTTGGTCCCATTTGCAAGCATAGGACAATCTCACCAATGGTGGACCTTTGAGAACCATCGAAAGCTTTCACATTGATTGCCCCATCCTTTATCTCGTGCAGTCCCTTCCAACTTCTTGAGTGTTACTAGTGGACGGATGTTGAGACTAGACGCCCCATCAATCAGGATTCTGGTGATAAAATAGTCCTCGCATTGCACGGTGATGTGCAGTGCCTTGTTGTGCCCCAAAACCTTCAGGTGGCAGCTCGTCCTCATGAAAGGTGATCTTATGGCTCTACAACACTTGTCCTACCATGTTAGCCATTTCCCCGCCGGTGATGTTGCTTGGTGCGTATGCTTTACTCAACACCTTCAGCAGAGCATTCTTGTGTGCCTCAGAATTTTGTAGCAAAGCAAGAATGGAGATTTGCACTGGTGTTTTGTTCAATTGGTCAATGACCGAGTATTCCTTGGCCTGTATCTTTCTCCAAAGATCGTCCGGACCTGTCTCAATGATGGGTGGCCGGTTGGAGGCCTGCTTGCTTGACTCGGCTAGATGTTCAGGGGTATAGACTCTACCAGTTCTTGTCATACCCTGTGCTGCAACGGTCTCTTCGAACCTGCCTTTGCCTTTCCTCCTAGCCTCGGCTGTATAATCCCAGGGTATAGCTTTTGTATGGAATGACGACATGGTGGACATCACTACGGGGATTGGTGATACCACCTTTACTTCGAATGGGACATGTTCTTTGGGTGGCAAAACTGCAACCTCAAATGGTGCTGGTGCCTTTGCTGATGGCGCTGCTTCAAACTCAAGAGGGATAGACACATCTATCTCAGTGACCTCAGATGGTTGGATCTGGACTATGATGGGGTTGAGAGTAACTGCTGGTTTCTTTGGATCATCGCCTTCTGCGATCAACCCGATGGATCCCTCGGGATCCCAATCATCCCCTCCTTCAATCATGTGAATACCCCCCCTTTATGGTCTGGTAGAGGGTTGTTGCAGATGTTCGGAGCGACTTCCTTTGCTACAATGACTTTGTTATCAATCAGGGACTGTATTTTGTCTTTTAAAGAGCGGCATTCATCGATGGTATGTCCCTTCATGCCGGAGTGGTATGCACAAGACTTGTTTGGGTTAACCCACCGAGAAGGATTCTCAGGCGTTGTAGCAAGCATGGGAGTGACGTAACCGGCGTCTTTGAGTCTATCATATAGCTGATCAATGGGTTCGTCAATGGCTGTGTATTGTTTCGGAGGCCTCCGATCAAGATTAGGTCGGGGCCTATGGAAGTTTTGGCATGCGGGGGGTGATTGGTAATGAGATGGTTGGGCATTGTAAGTTTGGTAGACATGAGCAGGCTGGGAGTATCTGGGCGAGGTAGGCTGATATGTGGAAGGTGGAGGTGACTGATAAGTTGGTGGTGGAGCTTGGTAGAAGGGTGCTTGGTAATTTGGGGCTGGCTGATATCTGAGTGGAGGTATTGGGTAGGTTTGGTATTTGAGAGGAGACTTGGTCCTTTGTGCAACCACCACGACCCCTACGTCCCTCTTCTTAGACACGCCACCAGACTGTAAGGCCTTATTTGTAGCTTGCAAGGCCTCGAAGTCTGTAACCATACTGCTCTTAATACCTTTTTCAATTTGTTCCCCCAACTTGATAATGTCAGAAAACTTATGATTCTCAATCACCATCAACCGTTCATAGTATTGTGGGTCTTGAGCCCGGACAAAGAACTTGTTCATTTGTTCTTCTTCAAAGGCGGGTCTGACCTTAGCAGCGTCAGACCTCCAGCGAGTAGCATACTCGTGAAATGTCTCCGTGGGCTTCTTCTTTAGATTCTGGATATAGAACACGTCTGGCACGTTCTCTGTGTTAAACCTGAACCCGTCCATGAAATCAGATGCCATACCTACCCAGCTCGACCATTTCTTAGGATCTTGGCTGATGTACCAAGACAGTGCATCTCCTTTTAGACTCCTCATGAACAGCTTCATGCGGATCCTTTCGTCTTTTCCTACCCCGACCAGCTTGTCACAGTATGTTCTCAGATGGACCCTTGGATCAGATATACCGTCAAACATCTCGAACATGGGAGGTTTGTACCCCTCTGGTAGCTCGACATCTGGTTGTATGCAGAGATCTTCATAGTTCAACCCTTTGATCCCTTCACTTCCTTCAACGCCTTGGATTCGACTGGTTAATTTCTTAAGCTCTTCAGCCAAGTTACTGATGAGTAGATCCTTTTCATCAGACTCAGGGTGCAAGATATAGGTTTGATGGAGAGTGGCATGGTCTCCACGTAGATGGGATTGTTATGGTGGCCTGGTGTGTGGGTGTGGAAATGGTCATTTGTGGAGTTTTGCGGTTCTGGGATGGGTAGTGGAATGTTGTTTGGAGTGTGGCAAGTGTTGCATTGGTTCTTTATTGGAGCAGCGGGATGATTTGGTTGCTTTTGTGGGGGTGTGGGGATTTGACCGTTGGGGAAGATGGTGTCTGGGGTGCTGAGGGAGAAGGATAGGTTGGCCAGATTCCGAACCTGATC
>NW_017674081.1:25556-91612 GCF_001879085.1 Nicotiana attenuata | reverse complement strand
CTTTCCGAATTTAGGGGGTAATGATATAGGAAGAGCGCAACCACTCATTATAAGCGTTGCTATAGGATTTGTTTGGCACGAGTGGAGTATGATGTTGGGCATGATTATGCAATAATTAAAAGCATGTTGACATGTATTTGCACATTAAGAAAGCGATAAATACAGGAGTTTCATGATTTAAAGCAATAAAGGAAAGAAAACAAGGAAAATATGTCATTTTTGCTTTTAAAGAAGAAATTAAATTCTAAAAGGAATTAAACAGATAATTGCACATAGAGAGAGGTGCAAATTCACAAGAATAATCTGAAATGGTAAAAGCCTAAAAAAATCCCATTAGAGTCGCCATGCTGTCGTGCCCCCTTTTTTCTCCGCGAAAATCGGGCTTGTGACATTTGGTTGGGACAACTCTTTCCTTTCGGGAAAGGCGTTTTGCAAATTTTAAGAGTCCCCACCTAACGATTTTAAGGTGTGTTAGGGCACCTATAGGGTTCAACTACAACTACATTTTTTGATAACTAGAGAAAGGGTAAGGGCTTGAAATTATCCCAAGGGTAAGGTGTTAGGCACCCCTTAGAATCCACTAGTGTGGTTCACAGCCAGATAATTCTTTGTGAATTTGTGCAATCAACAAATAAACAAACAAGGCTCAAATAAGAGGGGATTTTAAATACACAAATGCTTGTAAAATAAAACAAAGTTTTGAAAGAGTTATAACTAAACATGCTAATGAATATAAAAGGGGGTCCTAGGTTATTTGTAATATGGATCACATCAATTCCATACCCGGTAATCACTCCTCAAAAGAGGGGCTACACGTGGTATTAACACCGGTCATCATATCCATATCTACCCTTCCCACCCAGTTAAGGTATTAAAGCGCGAATTGGTCTCGACCTCTATTGCATGCTATTACTCGTCCCATTCCTATCAGTCCCAGAGGAATTTAGGACTGCTATTCCTATAAGCGGGAGGATTTTAGGCTGACTTTTAGGTTTTATAGGTAAAAAGACTAAGGCGACATTCAAAACACATAGGACTGCATATTAGGGGAAACATGTAAACAACTAAAGGCTCATATCTACCTCCTCAAGTAAAGCACATAAATAGCATGACATAAAACACATTTAGGGACAGAATTCACAGTACTAAGACAGGGAAATTTCAGTTCTTGAAGCAGACCCATTTATTAGATAACTCAGATAAGAAGTCTGAATCAGGCCTGCCTGCTGGTTGCAGCAGTTGCTAATTAAACAAAGGCGGATTCAATTTTATTGTTATTACCTAAGGCTTGCCTAAGTGTGTATTGATGATACCCTATAAGCATGATACCTATTACTAATTAAAAAAAGTGGCAAAGCAGTGATAGTTTAAAACGAGTAATTTGGATCCTATAGGCATGCTTTCTAAACCGCATTAATGAAAGGAGTACGTTGTTTAATACTAATTCAACACAGTACGAGTCAAACTGATTATAAACTAGACTGGTTTCAGATCTTATAGGCATGATCTCTACTATTGCTAATTTTTTTAATTCCTGTAGACATGATATCTAGTCGAACGTGAAACGAAGCAGGCAGGATTTACTTGAAATTCCTATAGGCATGATTTCTATGAAAAATACTGATTTTAACCTTATGAACATGATGTCTGATTGTAGCCATTAGACCCTATAGGCATGATTTCTAAGTGTGAAAGTGAAACAATGCAGAAATTTATTAGATAGATCCTATAGGCAGGATATCTAAGTGTGGAAGTGAAACAATGCAGAAATTTATTAGATAGATCCTATAGGCATGTTATCTAAGTGTAGAATTAACACATGCAGGACTTTATTAAATAGATCTTATAGGCATGTTATCTAAGTGTAGAATTAAAACATGCAGGACTTTATTAGATAGATCCTATAGGAATGTTATCTAAGTGTAGAATTAAAACATGCAGAATTTTGTTAATCAGATCCTATAGGTAGGATATCTAAGTGTGGAAGTAAACATGTAGAACTTTACTAATCAAATCCTATAGGCAGGATATCTACCCTTAAAACGTGCACAATTACCCCACCCTTTTCACTAACCAACCCCAATATTCGTTACAATTTATTACAAACCAAAATACTGAATTACATAAAAAAAATGTAAAATAAGAAGTTACAACCATAGGAAGCCTGATTCTGACTTCCTCTATGAGTTATGGAAAAAAACACCTCAAATGCCACTTGTTTCAAATCCTTTCTCAGACCTGGGTGTGTCAAAGTTCCCTAAGGGTCTCAAGGGACCCCGGGCAGCGCTTACACCCAGGCTTGCATAACCAGATAGAGATGAGTGCAGTGTGGAAGGGCCAACCCTTATGTGTCCAAGTTTAGAGGGAGCTCATCGGTCCCAAGGCAAGGCTCACACAAGAGGGGCCGAACCTAAGTTCTAAGAGTATAGTGGAAGTGCAGAAACAGAGATTTTATTTAAAACTGGGTCGAGAATAGTAAGGGGTAAGGGGATTTGAAAACAGTAGTAGTAAAATTTAAATTACACAGAATCAGCAACTGCACAAAAGGAGTCAGGTTTGGGAATATATTGCATGAAGCATATGACCCTAGGAGGGGTCAGGTTTGCACATGCACAACAATAGATGATGCTGGCATGCCCACAAACCAGCCAGAGACACAAACACAAAGAGGGTATGTGGGGTTTGGGATTCATACACATAGGAGAGCATTGATCTAAAAAGGGAAGGGACAAAGATGCTAGTAATGTAACTTGCTTGCAGGAGCATAAGCAGAAGTGGACAAACATGAGAGAAATTGGAACAATTACAGAAACATGTTGTTGTTGATGCTTGAAAATTAATTAGGACATACCAGTAAAGAAGCAAATTGCAGTAAGGAATAGTAAGCAAGATTCCACAGTCTAGCTTTGGCTTTCAGTCGGCTAGACAAAGCAGTAGCACAAGTAGTAATAGAGAAAAGAGAGAGTTTTGAGTGAAGTGTGTGTTCGGAACTCAGATGGTTCGTTCGTTTGTCTCTTTTAAAGAAGAGGGGTGCAGGGTATTTATAGTTTTTTTGAAAATGAGTGAAGGAGAGGTAATAAGTAAAGTCTTGATACAAACATGGAAACAATCACAAGTCAGAATCAATTACCCAAGTGATTCCCCTTTAATTAAGGAATCACCGTCTAACGGGTAGCAGCAGGTCTAATTAAGGAAAGAAAATCAGTTTGGAAGCAGACTGATTATTGCCATATAAGGGGTAGTAAAAGCATGCAGTGAACAATCGAGTCTAAGTACAAAAATATGCTTATTTTGGGAAAGAATTCAGAAAGGTAAAACATCACACTAAAGTGAAAAGGATCAATTAATTTTATACAGGCGAGTGAAATTAGGGTTCATAAAAGGAAATTTCTTGAAATCAGTCGCAAGATTAAGATCAACCAAGGAAGAATATGCATCTGCACTTCAGTATATAAATAGGGTGAACAGAAACATCAGACATGCGAGTCCAAGCACATTGGCAAAAGAAACAGCATACAATAGTAGCAGAAATAAGCATAGGATTCAGTAGTGAACAAAGTTAGATAGTCAGGGCTCACACGTATAGCCAAAGTGAAAAAGAGAGTCAAAACAAGTAAAGGTCTTGCAGTAACAAGTGAGGAAACCTTTCGAAAGTCAGGGTTTCAACCATAGTCGAGTTGAAAGATAGTAAACTTAGATAAGTCGGATAAAGAAAAGAGAGTCTGAAACAAGAACTTTCAATCGAGTCAAGTATACATTCAAACAAACAGTTTCAGACCCAAAGACCTAGGGTTTTCAACACTAATCGAGTTTAAAAGATGGTAAAACAAATAAGTCAAACAAGCACTTAATCAAACAAGTACACATCTAACGAACAGCTTCAAAACTCGAATGAGACCCAAAAAGGAATTAGGGTTTTCAACATGCTGATTCAGATAGAAGAACAACATGGTCAAAACATAGCAGAATCACAAACAACATTAAAAATCAGAGTAGAGATCTTTTGAAAAACATAAAGGAAAACCTTAACGAAAAGTCGTTTTGAAAGAAAAGTTGGAGAACTTTCGAGAAAAACACTTGACATTCATAGCAAGCATAGATCTAAAGTAGATCTGAAAGAAAATCAAAAGATCTTAAAGATTAGGGTTTTGAAAAACCCAGAAAAGGTGAGAAACGCCTTGAATGTTACTGATCTACCCAGGAGAGTCAAAGATCTGACTCGAACGGCCATGGCTGGCCGGAGAAAGTTCAGGGATGACCGGAGATAAAGCCATGATCCGCAGTCGAACAAGGACTGGACCAGATTCCTTCGAGGACTGGCCATGAAACCACAGAAACAAACACCCAAGAGTCATGGGAGGCCACCACACATCTCCAATGGCCATGGGAGGCCATCGATTAGGCAGGGTTTAAGGTGGATTAGGGTGTAGTTTGATGGCGGCGGCTAGGGTTCGTGTTAAGTTTCAGAGAGTGTTGAGAGAGAAGAGGGATTCAGAGGGGGCGGTTGGTGAGAAATGAAGTAGGGTAAGGGGTCATTTGGGGTTAAAAAGGAAAGGGTGTATAGGAGCCGTTGATCTAAATGATCAACGGCTAGGATTAAAGGGGTTAGGTGGGGAGTCCGGGTTGGGTTGTTCAAGTGGGTTAGGGGTCGGATTTAGACGAAATTGGGTCGGGGGGAAATTGGGTCTGATTTGGGGTTCAATTTAGGCTACAATTGAAATGAAATTGGGCTGTCATTTAAATAGCCATTTTCCCCCTTTTAAAATTATAAAAAATAGTAAATTAATTTCTGGAACCAAATTAAAAGCACTAATATGACTTATAGCATATAAATTATTAATTTAAAAATACTGGACTTAATTTTCATGAATATAAACGCAGTTAAATACTAAAAGAGGCTAATATTACAATTATATGCAATTTAGATTTAAAAATACTAAATAAATTTGTAAAAATATGCAAAAAATTATCTTAGCTATATTTCGATATAAATCTGAAAGTCCAACAAATGAATTACCAAAAATAATAATTTTGGAAATCATTATTGGGTTTTTTATGGATAAAATAGGGAAATGAATTGATTTAAAAACCTTTAAAAATTAAGAAAAAATAATAAAACATTTGGACATACTTATATATGCATACCTATGCTATTTTGAAGGTATTTTGCATATTAAAAAATATATAGGGAAACATTGGGTATCAACAACTGTCCCTTTTTATCCGGGAAGGATGAAAGAGTTGTCGGGTAAAGATATGATGGCCAATTTTGACCGAATGAAACGGTTGAAAGAAGTTAAGCCGAGCCCTGGTTTCTAAGCTGCCTACATATCCCTGGTTTTACATGAATCAGGCCATATGTCGTTCAAGATCCGTCGGCTGAGTATGCCGATGGAGGCTTTCCAAGAACGGACGCAATATCCAGGACGGGGCGAGTGGGCGGCTTGTGAGAATGGTTAAGGCTTGATATGGATGCGGGAACTGGAGCGGGCTTGCTCCTGCTGGGATGGCCATTGCTCGCCGGTGTATCTGCAATTAGAAACAATACAAGCGTATACTGTGCATAAATTTAAACATGATGCAAATTCCCGTCGGACCATGAATGTTGTCTTCGGACGGTTAGGATGACGTCCTTAGACCATGACGTCCTGGGCCATAAAGCATACAATAAAGGATTCGCAGGCCATGAAATGATGCTCTCGGGCTATGAGGATGATGCCTCCGAACCATGATGTCTTTGAATAATGATATGCAAAAGATTAAAAGGGATCCTTAGGCCATGACATGGTGTTCTCGGGCTATGAAGATGGTGCCTCTGAACGATGACGCCTTTGGATAATTTGGCGATCTTTCAGCCCATGAGATGCGGTATGAGGCAATCTTTCAGCCATGCAGATGCAGTATGAGGCGATCTTTCAGCCATGCAGATGCAGTATGAGGCAATCTTTCAGCCATGCAGATGTAGTATGAGGCGATCTTTCAGCCATGCAGATGCAGTATGAGGCAATCTTCAGCCATGCAGATGCAGTATGAGCGATCTTCAGCCATGAGATGCAGTGTGAGCGATCTTCAGCCATGCAGATGCAGTATGAGTCGATCTTCAGCCATGCAATGCTACGTAGTGAGCGATACTTCGAGCCAGTGCGAGATGCAAGTGTGAGCGATATTCGAGCCATGCAGATGCTAGAGTGAGGCAATCGTTCAGCCGATGAGATGACGTGAGTGTGGACGTNTAGTTCAGCCTAGTGACAGTACTGACTAGTATCGGTAGCGTAATCGTTTCAAGGCCTAGTGGACTAGGATTACGGCTAAGTCGGTANACGGGTCTAACGTCTTTCGGAACGCGTAGTACGGACTAAGGCTTAGGACGTGTTAACGTGGGACCGTTAGAACCGGTTTCTTAGGACCCCGTNTAAGGGTCACGTTAAAGGGACCCTTTAGGGTCCCCCCGTTTAAAGACCCGGGGTTTTTNAAACCCGGGGTTTTTTTGAAAACCCGGTTTTTTTACGTACGTACGACGTACGTACGTCGTACGTACTACTACGTACGTACGTACGTACGTACGTAGTACGTACGTACGTACGTACGTACGTACGTACGTACGTACGTACGTACTACGTACGTACGTACGTACGTACACGTACGTACGTACGTACGTACGTACGACGTACGTACGACGTACGTACGTACGTACGTACGTACGTACGTACGTACGTACGTACGTACGTACGTACGTACGTACTACGTACGTACGTACGTACGTAGTAGCGAAGGTTCTCTTCGGACCACTTCGCGACAGCCAGTAGATAGCGGACAGGTTACTATCGACTCTGCCGATAGCAGAGTTCAGGTGACGAGTTTCTAGCCACTTGCGACAGTNNNCGATATGGCGAGATTTCCTGCGACTATCGCGAATGCAGTATGAGGCGATCTTTCAGCCATGCAGATGCAGTATGTGGCGATCTTTCAGCCATGCAGATGCAGTATGAGGCGATCTTTCAGCCCATGAGATGCAGTATGAAGCGATCTTTCAGCCCATGCAGATGCAGTATGAGGCGATCTTTCAGCCCATGAGATACAGTGTGAGGTGATCTTTCAGCCATGTAGATGCAATATGAGGCGATCTTTCAGCCCATGAGATGCAGTATGTGGCGATCTTTCAGCCATGCACATGCAGATGGAGGTAGTGTTTAGCCTTATGCAAGGATGAAGGAGTGTTTAGCCTTATGCAATGCAAATGCAGATGGAGACAGTGTTTAGTCTCGAAAAGCAGAATGGTAGCCTTATGCAACGCAAAAATGCATATGGAGACAGCGTTTAGTCTCGGAAGGCAGAATGGTAGCCTTATGCAAGAAATAAAATGGCAAATGGTAGTAGAGCTTTCTTAGCTGTTAGCAGATTGCGACATTGTGATTGTTGGGGACATTGTGACATACAGAACATTACGGGTGCATGCTGATAGCAGATGTTGGTAAGTGCAATGATTCAGAGAATTGTATTCTTGAACAATGTTTGTTCTATGGGCGTACATTATGTTCAATGATTTCGTAATCCTAGTGCTTGCATCCAAAGAAAAATCGTGAGTTTTGTAAAGGGGACGGTTAGTTCGTATCCCCGCTGGCTTTGCTTGACTCGTTTGGCTTAGATCTGGTGATACCATTTGTATCATTGGGGTGGCGTTGCTAAACGAAGCAATTTCAATAATAAACATGCATGATTTTTTGTAAAAATATGAGATAATAATTTTTTAGATGAACCGGCAATTGTGACGCAATTCAGGACATTGCAACCTCTCCTGCTACGGAATTTTGAGGGTCCTCCTCAAAATTCTACCCCAGTTTGATGGGTTGACGCTTCTGGCTATTGCTTGTGACGATCGGTTGAAATTACTTAGGAATTTTGAGTGTCCTCCTCAAAATTCTGCCCCAGTTTCCAATTGCGGGGGAAATGAGAATTTTTATTGAATTGTGACCGAACCCATTGGGCTGCCTACGTATCCCCTCATAAACGGGAATCCGGTCAGGCGTAGTTCAATTACATCATATAAGGAAAGCATAAAGATTACACATAGTAACGCTTGACTGCATCTGAATTGATCGGTTTTGGCCAGGCTTCCCTGTTCATTTCTGCAAGTGTGAGGGCACCTCCTGTCAGAACCCGGTGGACCATGTATGGGCCCTACCAGTTGGGAGAGAATTTCCCTTTGGCTTCTTCTTGATACGAAAAAATTTTCTTTAACACCAGCTGCCCCGGTGTGAACTGTCTCAGCTTGACTCTTTTGTTGAAGGCTCTGGACATTCTGTTTTGATAGAGTAGACCATGGCAGACTGCATTCATTCTCTTCCCGTCTATAAGGGCTAGTTGCTCATAACGACTTTTTACCCACTCTGCGTCGTCGAGCTCAACTTCTTGTATGATCCTTAGGGAAGGAATTTCTACCTCGGCGGGAATGACTGCCTCTGTACCATAGGCCAGCATATAGGGGGTTGCTCCAGTTGATGTATGGACTGTGGTGCGATATCCCAATAGAGCAACTGATAACTTTTCATGCCACTGCTTATGCTTCTCTATCATTTTTCTTAATATTTTCTTGATATTCTTGTTGGCGGCTTCTACAGCTCCATTCATTTGAGGTCTGTAGGCTGTGGAATTCTTGTGTTTGATCTTAAAGGTTTCACACATAGTTTTCATCAAGTCACTGTTGAGGTTGGAGCCATTATCAGTAATGATCGACTCTAGAATCCTGAATCGGCAAACAATGCGGTCGCGGACAAAGTCTGCCACGACTTTCTTAGTTACTGCTCTATAAGACGCTGCTTCGACCCATTTGGTGAAATAATCGATTGCTACTAGGATAAACATGTGCCCGTTGGAAGAGGCAGGCTCGATTGGTCCAATAACATCCATTCCCCAGGCGGCGAACGGCCATGGTGAGCTTGTTGCATCAAGCTCATTTGGAGGTACCTTTATCATGTCTGCATGTATCTGACAGCGGTGGCATTTCCGGACATACTGGATGTAGTCCGTTTCCATAGTCATCCAAAAGCAACCAGTTCGGAGTGTCTTCTTTGCTAAGACAAAACCATTCATATGTGGACCGCAGGTCCCAGCATGAATTTCTTCTAGTAGCCTGGATGCTTCCTTTGCGTCGACACACCTTAGTAATCCCAAATCGGGAGTCCTCCTATACAGGATTCCTCCGCTGTGAAAGAAGTTGTTGGACAATCTCCGAAGTTTGCGTTTCTGAGTAGGATTTGCAAGCTCTAGGTACTCTCCTTTTGCCAAATATTCCTTGATATCATGAAACCAAGGCTTTCCATCTGCTTCTTCTTCAATATGGGCACAGTAAGCGGGATGATCATGGATCTTTACTGGAATGGGATCAATGAAATTCTTGTCTGGATGTTGTATCATAGATGACAGGGTAGCCAATGCGTCGGCAAACTCATTCTGGACTCTGGGAACATGTTGGAACTCCGTCTTCGTGAACCTTTTCCTCAATTCCTGTACATGATTCAGATACGTGAGTATTTTGGAGTTCTTGGTTGCCCATTCTTATCGTACCTAATGCATAAGTAAGTCTGAATCTCCAATTACTAGCAGCTCTCGAACATTCATGTCAATGGCCATCTTGAGCCCTAAGATGCAGGCTTCGTACTCGGCCATATTGTTTGTGCACGGGAACCTGAGTTTGGCGGACACCGGATAATACTTGCCGGTTTCTGATACTAGGACTGCTCCTATGCCAACTCCTTTGAAATTTGCTGCTCCATTGAAAAACATTCTCCAACAGTCATAGGATTCTGCAATGTCTTCTCCTATGAATGATACCTCTTCATCAGGATAATAAATTTTCAAGGGTTCATATTCTCCATCCACGGGATTCTCGGCAAGGTGGTCTGCCAGCGCTTGTCCCTTGACCGCTTTCTGAGTTACGTAAACAATGTCGAACTCACTCAACAGGATTTGCCGCTTGGCTAGCTTGCTAGTGGGCATGGGCTTCTGAAAGATGTATTTCGAAAGATCCATCCTTGATATGAGATATGTAGTATAGGCACAGAAATAATACCTCAGCTTCTGAGCTACCCAAGTCATAGCACAACAGGTGCGCTCTAACAGAGAATACTGGGCCTCGTACGGGGTGAACTTCTTACTGAGATAATAGATGGCCTGCTCCTTCCTCCCCGTTTCATCATGCTACCCCAGAACGCAACCAAAAGCTCCATCCAATACTGCGAGGTAGAGTAATAGGGGTCTACTTGGCTTAGGCGGGACCAGGACTGGTGGTGTTGACAAGTACTCCTTGATTCTGTCGAAGGCCTTTTGGCAGTCATCGGTCCATTTGGTGGCGGCGTCCTTCTTCAACATCTTAAAGATTGGCTCACAAATAACCGTAGACTGTGCTATGAATCGGCTGATGTAATTAAGCCTTCCCAAGAAACTCATCACGTTATTCTTTTTCCTTGGCGGTGGCAATCCTTGAATAGCTTTGACATTTGATGGATCCAGTCTATTCCTCGGCGACTCACAATGAACCCAAGCAATTTTCTGGCAGGAACCCCAAATGTGCACTTCGTGGGATTTAGTTTTAGGTTGTACCTTCGCAGTCTATTGAAGAATTTCCTCAAATCTTCCATGTGATCAGTGGAAAATGGTAGTCATGGCCCTCATGTAGGTGGCACCTACATTCTTCAGGCCGAACGGCATCATCATGTAACAGTACATTTCCCACGGTGTAATGAAAGCTATTTTCTCAGAATCTTCTTCATCCATCCAGATCTGATGATAACCAGCGAAACAATCCACAAATGACTGTAGCTCATGCTTGGCGCAATTGTCAATCAGGATGTGTATGTTCGACAAAGGGAAGTCGTCATTTGGGCTGACCCGGTTGAGATCCCGGTAGTCGACACAGACTCTGACCTTCCTGTCCTTCTTTGGTACTGGTACGATGTTGGCTAACCATGTCGGGTATTCTACTACCCTGATAACCTTAGTTTTGACTTTCTTAGTGACTTCTTCTTTGATTTTCAAACTCATATCAGGCTTGAACTTTCTGAGCTTTTGCTTTACCGGAGGACATGTTGGATCGGTTGGCAGTTTGTGAGCCACAATGGACGTACTCAAACCCGTCATGTCATCATATGACCAGGCGAATATGTCCTCATATTCCTTTAGAAATTCTGTATATTCCTTCTTTTCTGATGGCGATAAGTGAACGCAGATTCGTGTTTCTTTGAAGTTTTCGGCATTTCCCAGGTTAACAATTTCTGTCTCGTCCAGGTTGGACTTAGGTCTGTTCTTAAAGTTCTCAACTTCTTTGACAATCTCATCCGGTATGTCATCGTCCTCTAAATCAATGTCTGTTTGTTGCATTGTCTCATTGCATGTCACAGTCATTGGTTTATCAAGATAAGTAATAGTAATGTTGTATAAGCAAAGTAATGAGAAAAATGATAATGAGTGTTGATTTATAAGAAAAGTCAAAATGCTTTGATAAATTGCATAACTGTTTTGAACATTGGAAATTTTATTGCGGGAATTGGAAAAATGCGAAAGAAAAAATTATTTAGTAAAGAAAAAAAAAGTGCATGGTGCTTGTTTTAGCCTTGCTACCCCGAGGCTCGCCGTGCTCTGGTTGTCCTGATAGTCCAGTTATTGAGGCGTGCCCCTCTGCTCACAGCCTGTATGGAAGGGCCTTCCTCCCCCTCCTCCTCGAGAATAACACAGCAATCCATATCATCGTCCTCTAAAAACAAGTTTTTCACTGCTGCCAGTGCCTCCTCTTCATCTGACCCATAAACAATGTCGGCTTGTTGGAAAGTCTGCTCCAAATGCGGTATTGGTTGCTCCATTGGATAGTGAGGACCGCGCCATGGTGGTGACCAGTTTTCGAACTCTTCCCAAGTGTAATCATATCCCAGACCAAAAGTGGTGCCATGTTTCTTGAGCTTTATGGGCTTAGCGATTCCTTGGAGGTTCTTGCCGAGCCCTTTGCCAGGTTCGTACCCACTCCAATTCAGTATGCTCTCAATTTTTTTATCCCACCATTTGTCCTTGTCAACAACATTTACCAGTTCGATGTGATAGTAAGTCTCTCCACCTAGCTTCCTTCTTCCTTCAATTGCCGGAATTGTCTGGCGACTGTATATAGGGTTGCTACCGTCGCCGCGAATGATCACCTCATGATGATTCCACTTGAATTTTACTGCCTGATGCAGTGTTGAAGCTATAGCCCCAGCAACATGAATCTAGAGTCGTCCTAGCAGCAGGTTGTAAGATGCTGGCACGTCTATCACCTGGAAATCGACATCAAACAATGTTGGTCCCATTTGCAAGCATAGGACAATCTCACCAATGGTGGACCTTTGAGAACCATCAAAAGCTTTCACATTGATTGCCCCATCCTTTATCTCGTCTAGTCCCTTACCCAACTTCTTGAGTGTTACTAGTGGACGGATGTTGAGACTAGACGCCCCATCGATCAGGATTCTGGTGATAAAATAGTCCTCGCATTGCACAGTGATATGCAGCGCCTTGTTGTGCGCCAAACCTTCAGGTAGAAGCTCGTCCTCATGAAAGGTGATCTTATGGCTCTCCAACACTTGTCCTACCATGTTAGCCATTTCCCCGCCGGTGATATTGCTTGTTACGTGTGCTTCACTCAGCACCTTCAGCAGAGCATTCTTGTGTGCCACGGAATTTTGTAGTAAAGCAAGAATGGAGATTTGCGTTGGTGTTTTGTTCAACTGGTCGATGACCGAGTATTCCTTGGCCTGTATCTTTCTCCAAAGATCGTCCGGACCTATCTCAATGATGGGTGGCCGGTCGGAGGCCTGCTTGCTTGACTCGGCTAGATGTTCAGGGGTATATACTCTACCGGTTCTTGTCATACCCTGTGCTACAACAGTCTCTTCAAACCCGCCTTTGCCTTCCTCCTAGCCTCGGTTGTATAATCCCAGGGTATAGCTTTTGTATGGAATGACATCATGGTGGACATTGCCACGGGGATTGGTGATGCCACCTTTACTTCGAATAGGACATGTTCTTTGGGTGGCAAAACTGCAACCCCAAATAGTGCTAGTGCCTTTGCTGATGGCGCTGCTTCAAACTCAAGAGGGATAGACACATCTATCTCAGTGACCTAAGACGGTTGGATCTGGACTATGATGCGGTTGAGGGTAACTGCTGGTTTCTTTGGATCATCGCCTTCTGCGATCAACCCGATGGATCCCTCGGGATCCCAATCATCCTCTACTTCAATCATGTGAATACCCCCGCCTTTATGGTCAGGTAGAGGGTTGTTGCGGATGTTCGGAGCGGCTTCCTTTGCTACAATGACTTTGTTATCAATCAGGGACTGTATTTTGTCTTTTAAAGAGCGGCATCATCGATGGTGTGTCCCTTCATGCCAGAGTGGTATGCACAAGACTTCTTTGGGTTAACCCACTGAGAAGGATTCTCAGGGGTTGTAGCAGGGATGGGGACGACGTAACCGGCGGCTTTGAGTCTATCATATAGCTGATCAATGGGTTTGGCGATGGCTGTGTATTGTTTCGGAGGCCTCCGATCAAGATTAGGTCAGGGCCTATGGAAGTTTTGGCGTGTGGGGGTTGATTGATAATGAGATGGTTGGGCATTGTATGTTTGGTAGACATGAGCGGGCTGGGAGTATCTGGGCGAGGTAGGCTGATATGTGGGAGGTGGAGGTGACTGATAAGTTGGTGGTGGAGCTTGGTAGGAGGGTGCTTGGTAATTTGGGGCTGGCTGATATATGAGTGGAGGTATTGGGTAGGTTTGGTATTTGAGAGGAGACTTGGTCCTTGTGCAACCATCACGGCCCCTACGTCCCTCTTTTTAGACGCGCCACCAGACTGTAAGGCCTTATTTGTAGCTCGCAAGGCCTCGAAGTCTGTAACCATACTGCTCTTAATACCTTCTTCACTTCGTTCCCCCAGCTTGATAATGTCAGAAAACTTATGATTCTCAATCACCATCAACCGTTCATAGTATTGCGGGACTTGAGCCCGGACAAAGAACTTGTTCATTTGTTCTTCTTCTAAGGCGGGTCTGACCTTAGCAACTTCAGACCTCCAACGAGTTGCATACTCGCGAAATGTCTCCGTGGGTTTTTTCTTTAGATTCTGGATATAGAACACGTCTGGCGCGTTCTCTGTGTTTAACTTGAACCTGTCCATGAAATCAAATGCCATACCTACCCAGCTCGACCCTTTCTTAGGATCTTGGCTGATGTACCAAGAAAGTGCATCTCCTTTCAGACTCCTCATGAACAGCTTCATGCGGATCCTTTCGTCTTTTCCTACCCCGACCAGCTTGTCACAGTATATTCTCAGATGGACCATTGGATCACCTGTACCGTCAAACATCTTGAACTTGGGATGTTTGTACCCCTCTGGTAGCTCGACATCTGGTTTTATGCAGAGATCTTTATAGTTTAACCCTTCGATCCCTTTACTTCCTTCAACGCCTTGGATTCGGCCGGTTAGTTTCTTAAGCTCTTCAGCCAAGTTTCTGATGAGTAGATGCTTTTCATCGGACTCAGGGGTGCAAGATATAGGTTGGGTGGAGAGTGGCATGGTCTCCACGTGCATGGGATTGTTGTGGTGGCCTGGTGTGTGGGTGTGGAAATGGTCATTTGTGGAGTTTTGCGGTTCTGGGATGGGTAGTGGAATGTTGTTTGGAGTGTGGCAAGTGTTGCATTGGTTCTTTATTGGAGCAGTGGGATGATTTGGTTACTTTTGTGGGGGTGTGAGGATTTGACCGTTGGGGAAGATGGTGTCTGGGGTGCTGAGGGAGAAGGATAGGTTGGCCAGATTCCGAACCTGATCAAGCTCTTCTTGAAACTTCAACATCTTCTGCTCAAGTTGTGACACATTTTCATTGGGAACCCGAATACCATGGCTATCAGTGGCCTCTGCTGTTGTGTTCTCTTTCCTGATGTTCAAATCTTCCATTTTTCCTTTGTTCTTGTTCTTAACAGGACTAAGAGGAGGAGTGGGTGGAGGGCCCCTGGATCTCGTGGAATAGGATGATGTTGCCAGAATGCACGAACTATCCTTTGGGGAGGGGAATAACAAAAACAAAATAAAACAAAAGGTAACTAAGTTAGTGAGGATCATGAAAAGTATTGCTATATTTAAATACATAGTGCAGGAATGTAAAACGTGTCCTAATTTGGGAGACTCGTTGTGCCCTAGCGACAAGTTGATTTGGAGAACTTAGAATGCTAAATGCCTCATTTTATTGATAAAATTAGACAAATCCCTAAACGACACTAAATAAGCAAGAAATTAAAATCACTAATGGCCATTGGCCTTATTACATTCGTAAAGCGGAAAATAAACTCCTATCTACTTGGTCCCAGAAGGACCTTCCCCAGATTCGGCATCCTTGGCTCCTTCGAACAGCCTCCCCAATTCGCAAAGTCCCAGCAACAGGTATGCTCTGGCTAGATATCCGCCTTCATCCCCTTTAGCCTCTTGACAATCTTCAACCCTTTTGAGAAACGATTTTGGTCACTAGAGTGTAAATCTTTCCACCAGCTTAGCAATCTTGGGTGGATGTTGGTGACCATGCCGAATCTGGGGACTTCGTGCCTCATATTTCTTCAAGGCAAATAAGGTTAGACCCTTACCCCCACCAGACTCGACTATTTAACATCAACAATTAGCATGAAGCAATCTACTTCTCCAAATAAATGCACAGAGCATGACGACGTCCGATAGGGTTTAGGGAAACCCAATGGACTTTGGACAAGGCTATCTTAAAGGATCATTATGTGAACAACATAACTGACCCGGCTAGGTTTGACCATGATGCATGCACAATTTAAACAGAGTAAGGTTTCTATGGGGTTTTAGACTGGTACCCTTGAGCGGATAACTCAAGGGGGAAGGCTCGGAATGTCGACGGCACCACTGATCGACTAGTTTTACCGCATATATGTCTTTCCGAATTTAAGCGGTAATGATATAGGAAAAGCGCAACCACTCATTATAAGAGTTTCTATAGGATTTGTTTGGCACGATTGGAGTATGATGTTGAGCATGATTATGCAATAATTAAAAGCATGTTGACATGTATTTGCACATTAAGAAAGCGATAAATACAGGAGTTTCATGATTTAAAGCAATAAAGGAAAGAAAACAAGGAAAATATGTCAGTTTTGCTTTTAAAGAAGAAATTAAATTCTTAAAGGAATTAAACAGATAATTGCACATATAGAGAGGTACAAATTCACAAGAATAATCTAAAATGGTAAAAGCCTAAAAAAAATCCCCAGTAGAGTCGCCATGCTGTCGCGCCCCCTTTTTCCTCCGCGGAAATCGGGCATGTGACATTCGGTTGGGACAACTCTTTCCTTTCGGGAAAGGGGTTTTGCAAATTTGAAGAGTCGCCACCTAACGATTTTAAGGTGCGTTAGGGAACCTATAGGGTTCAACTATAACTACATTTTTTGATAACCAGAGATAGGGTAAGGGCTTGAAATTATCCCAAGGGGAAGGTGTTAGGCACCCCTCAGGATCCACTAGTGTGGTTCCCAGCCAGATAATTCTTTGTGAATTTGTGCAATCAACAAGTAAACAAACAAGGCTCAAATAAGAGGGGATTTTATATACACAAATGTTTGTAAAAATAAAACAAAGTTTTGAAAGAGTTATAACTAAACATGCTAACGAATATAAAAGGGGGTCCTAGGTTTATTTGTAATATGGATCACATCAATGCAATACCCGATAATCACTCCTCAAAAGAGGGACTACACGTGGTATTAGCGCACCGGTCATCATATACATATCTACCCTTCCCACCCCGTTAAGGTATTAAAGCGCGGATTGGTCTCGACCTCTATTGCATGCTATTACCCGTCCCATTCCTATCAGTCCCGGAGGAATTTAGGACTGCTATTCCTATAAGCGGGAGGATTTTAGGCTGACTTTTGGGTTTTAAAGGTAAAAAGACTAAGACGACATTCAAAACACATAGGACTGCATATTAGGAGAAACATGTAAACAACTAAAGGCTCATATATACCTCCTCAAGTAAAGCACATAAATAGCATGACTTAAAACACATTTAGGGCCAGAATTCGAAGTACTAAGACAGGGGAATTTCAGTTGTTGAAGCAGACCCATTTATTACATAACTTAGATAAGAAGTCCGAATCAGGCATGCCTGCTGGTTGTAGCAGTTGCTAATTAAACAAAGGCGGATTCAATTGTATCATTATTACCTAAGGCTTGCCTAAGTGTGTATTGATGATACCCTATAAGAATGATACGTATTACTGATTCAAAAAATGGTAAAGCAGTGATAGTTTAAAACGGGTAATTTGGATCCTATAGGCATGCTTTCTAAACCGCATTAATGAAAGGAGTAAGTTGTTTAAACTAATTCAACACAATACGAGTCAAACTGATTTTAAACTAGACTGGTTTCAGATCCTATAGGCATGACCTCTACTATTGCTAATTTTTTAATTCCTATAGACATGATATCTAGTCGAACGTGAAACAAAGCAGGCAGGATTTACTTGAAATTCCAATAGGCATGATTTCTATGAAAAATATCGATTTTAACCTTATGAACATGATGTCTGATTGTAGCCATTAGACCCTATAGGCATGATTTCTAAGCGTGGAAGTGAAACAATGAAGAAATTTATTAGATAGATCCTATAGGCAGGATATCTAAGTGTGGAAGTGAAACAATGCAGAAATTTATTAAATAGATCCTATAGGCATGTTATCTAAGTGTAGAATTAACACATGCAGGACTTTATTAAATAGATCCTATAGGCATGTTATCTAAGTGTAAAATTAAAACATGCAGGACTTTATTAGATAGATCCTATAGGCATGTTATCTAAGTGTAAAATTAAAACATGCAAAATTTTATTAATCAGATCCTATAGGCAGGATATCTAAGTGTGGAAGTAAACATGCAGAACATTACTAATAAGATCCTATAGGCAAGATATCTACCCTTAAAACATGCACAATTATCCCATCCCTTTCCGCTAACCAACCCCAATATTCGTTACAACTTATTACAGACCAAAATACTGAATTACATCGAAAAATGTAAAATAAGAAGTTACAACCATAGGAAGCCTGATTCTAACTTCCTCTCTGAGTTATGGAACAAAACACCTCACATGCCACTTGTTTCAAAGCCTTTCTCAGACCTGGGTGTGTCAAAGTTCCTTAAGGGTCTCAAGGGACCTCGGGCAGTGCTTACACCCAGGCTTGCATAACCAGATAGAGATGAGTGCAGTGTGGAAGGGCCAACCCTTATGTGTCCAAGTTTAGAGGGAGCTCATCGGTCCCAAGGCAAGGCTCACACAAGAGGGGCCTAACCTAAGTTCTAAGAGTATAGTGGAAGTGTAGAAACAGAGATTTTACTTAAAACTGGGTTGAGAATAGTAAGGGGTAAGGGGATTTGAAAACAATAGTAGTAAAACTTAAATTACACAGAATCAGCAACTGCACAAAAGGGGTCAGGTTTGGGAATATATTGCATGAAGCATATGACCCTAGGAGGGGTCAGGTTTGCACATGCACATCATTAGATGATGCTGGCATGCCCACAAACCAGCCAGAGAACACAAACACAAAGAGGGGATGTGGGGTTTTGGATTCATACACATAGGAGAGCATTGATCTAAAACGGGAAGGGACAAAGATGCTAGTAATGCAACTTGCTTGCAGGAGCATAAGCAGAAGTGGACAAACATGAGAGAAATAGGAACAATTACAGAAACATGTTGTTGTTGATTCTTGAAAATTAATTAGGACATACCAGTAAAGAAGCAAATTGCAGTAAGGAAAAGTAAGCAAGATTCCACGGTCTAGCTTTGGCTTTCAGCCGGCTAGACAAAGCAGTAGCACAAGTAGTAACAGTGAAAAGAGAGAGTTTTGAGTGAAGTGTCTGTTCTGAACTCAGATGGTTCGTTCGTTTGTCTCTTTGAAAGAAGAGGGGTGCAGGGTATTTATAATTTTTTGAAAACGAGTGAAGGAGAGGTAATAAGTAAAGTCTTGATATAAACATGGAAACAATCACAAGTCAGAATTAATTACCCAAGTGATTCCCCTTTAATTAAGGAATCACCGTCTAACGGGTAGCAGCAGGTCTAATTAAGGAAAGAAAATCAGTTTGGAAGCAGACTGATTATTGCCATATAAGGGGTAGTAAAAGCATGCAGTGAACAATCGAGTCTACGTACAAAAATATGCTTATTTTGGGAAAGAAATCAGAAAGGTAAAACATCACAGTAAAGGGAAAAGGATCAATTAATTTTATACAGGCGAGTGAAATTAGGGTTCATAAAAGGAAAGTTTTTGAAATCAGTCACAAGATTAAGATCAATCAAGGAAGAATATGCTTCTGCACTTCAGTATATAAACAGGGTGAACAGAAACATCAGATATGTGAGGCCAAGCACATTGGCAAAATAAACAGCATACAATAGTAGCAGAAGTAAGCGTAGGATTCAGTAGTGAACAAAGTTAGATAGTCAGGGCTCACACGTATAGCCAAAGTGAAGAAGAGAGTCAAAACAAGTAAAGGTCTTGCAGTAACAAGTGAAGAAACCTTTCGAAAAGTCAGGGTTTCAACCATAGTCGAGTTGAAAGATAGTAAAATCAGATAAGTCACATAAAGAAAAGAGAGTCTGAATCAAGAACTTTCAATCGAGTCAAGTATACATTCAAACAAAGAGTTTCAGACCCAAAGACCTAGGGTTTTCAACAATAATCGAGTTTAAAAGATGGTAAAACAAATAAGTCAAACAAGCACTTAATCAAACAAGTACACATCTAACGAACAGCTTCAGAACTCGAATGAGACCCAAAAAGGAATTAGGGTTTTCAACATGTTGACTCAGATAGAAGAACAACATGAGCACAACATAGCAGAATCACAAACAACATTAAAAATAAGAGAAGAGATCTTTTGAAAAACTTAAAGGAAAACCTTAACGAAAAGTCGTTTTGAAAGAAAAGTTGGAGAACTTTCGAGAAAAACACTTGACATTCATAGCACAGATCTAAAGTAGATCTGAAAGAAAATCAAAAGATCTTAAACATTAGGGTTTCGAAAAACCCAGAAAAGGTGAGAAAGGCCTTGAAAGTTACCGATCTAACCAGGAGAGTCAAGGATCTGACTCGAACGTCCATGGCTGGCCGGAGAAAGGTCAGGGATGACTGGAGAAAAATCCATGAACCGCAGTCGAATAAGGACTGAACCAGATTCCTTCGAGGACTGGCCCCTCCAGAATTCTCAGGCACAGACCTAGAGGCCGATCCGCAGGATTTCCTTGATGAGATGTATAAGACCCTTCGAGTGATNTACGTAAGGACGTCGGACCATACGAAACCACAAGAAACAAACATCCAAGAGTCATGGCAGGCCACCACACATCTCCAATGGCCGTGGGAGGCCATGGATTAGGCAGGGTCTAGGGTGGATTATGGTGTAGTTTGATGGCGGCGGCTAGGGTTCGTGTTAGGTTTCAAAGAGAGCTGAGAGAGAAGAGGGATTCAGAGGCGACGGTTGGTGAGAAATGAAGTAGGGTAAGAGCCGTTTGGGGTTAAAAAGGAAAGAAGGGGTTAGGTGGGGAGTCCGGGTTGGGTCATTTAAATGGGTTAGGGATTGGGTTTAAACGAAAATTGGCCGAGTTGGGGTTCAATTTAGGCTACAATTGAAATGAAATTGGGCTCTCATTTAAATAGCAATTTTCCCCTTTTAAAATTATAAAAAATAGTAAGTTAATTTCTGGAACCAAATTAAAAGCACTAAAATGACTTATACCATATAATTATTAATTTAAAAATACTGGACTTAATTTTCATGAATATAAACGCAATTAAATACTAAAAGAGGCTAATATTGCTATTATATGCAATTTAGCTTTAAAAATACTAAATAAATTTGTAAAAATATGCAATAAATTATCTTACCTATATTTCAGCATAAATGTGAAAGTCCAACAAATGAATTACCAAAAATAATAATTTTAGAAATCATTATTGGGTTTTTTATGGATAAAATAGGGAAATGAATTGATTTAAAAACCTTTAAAAATTAAGAAAAAATAATAAATATTTGGACATACTTATATATGCATACATATGCTATTTTAAAGGTATTTTGCATATTAAAAAATATATAGGGAAAAATTGGGTATCAACAGACCGCAGATGCGGTCAACTGTGTCGCAGATGTGAAAGCACTGGAGAGTGTACAAAATAGAGGGGTTTTCTCATTTTTGTCATTTTTGGACCTTTCAAGCATGGGTTGGGCGACTTTTGAGCGAGATGTCACGGGGATTCTTAAGGTAAGTCACTTGTGATCATTGTTAGTCAATAATATTGAATTATCATCGAATATTCCAACTAGATTACATGTTTTTGAGGTATAATTCGAGAATTTGGGCATAGGGATTTGAAAATATGATTTGAGGATTTGGAGGTCGAGTTGATGTCAGAATTTGGGAAAATCTGTATGGTTGTACTCGTGATTGAATGGACGTTAATATTTCTTAACTTTTGTCAGGTTCCGAGACGTGGGCCCCATTGTCGATTTATGAGTTGAATTTCGGATTTTAATTGGCAAACAATTTAGTATTTTCATATGGAGTTGATTTCTACAATTTGTGTTGACTGTATCGAATTGATTGTGGCTAGATTCGAGGCATTCAGACACCGATTCGCGCGGCAAAGATTTATTGAAATCTTGAATTTGGTTGCGAAGCGAGGCAAGTGTCATGGTTAACCTTGAGTTGATGGAATATGACTTATTTTTCTATTTGCTACGGAATTTAAAATTGCAGGTACAACGTGTATGTGAGGTAACGAGTACTTATGCGTTGTGGTTGAGTCAAAGTATGCAGGTGGAATTTGTTCTTTGTGAATAATTGCCTATTTAATTAAGATATTCCTGTTTAAGTTTATTATTATTCATTTGATTATTATTCACGAAATTTATGCTAATTTAATTATTGTTGAATACTTTGGAAGGCGAGGTTAGTATTCTGGCATTAAATTGATTGCAAAGTATAAATCCCCGCATTTAAAATACTCTTCCGAATTTATATTATCATTTTCATGGTAAGGAAGAGTGTAAAAGCACGAAGGGTGATGCCGTACCATTTATATTATTGTATTATCGTTGTCATGGTATGGAAGTGTGTTAAAGCACGAAGGGTGATGTCGTGCCATTTTCACATTATTATCTATTGATGTATAAAGTGAGGAAGAGAGTTAAAACACGAAGGGTGATGCTGTGCCATTTAAATTATCTATTCATCATATTGTGGCAAGAAAGAGAGTTAAAGCACGAATAATGATGCCGTGCCATTCATATTATTTAGTTATCATTTCATGAGAAGGATGAAAGTAAAATCACGAAGGGTGGTGCCGTGCCATTTTTATATTTCAGCTACCTATTTTTATTGTTGATCAATTATTTGGCTGTTACGTGACACTTCTCCTGCTGGAATTATTATAGTATCCCCCTTCGCATGTTCCCTCCCAAATTTGTAAATATGTTATTTACTATGTTCATTATATTGCTTCGTATATGTATATATACTTGCACAGGTTGTTTGCATATGTGTCTTATCATAGCCTCGTCACTACTTCGTCGAGGTTAGGTTCGACAC
Organism: Nicotiana attenuata; assembly: GCF_001879085.1. NCBI lineage: Eukaryota > Viridiplantae > Streptophyta > Magnoliopsida > Solanales > Solanaceae > Nicotiana > Nicotiana attenuata. The sequence continues at coordinate 68,928 of NW_017674081.1, read as the reverse complement.
TTACGGAGTACATGGAGTCGGTTGTACTCATACTACACTCTAAAATTCTTGAGTGGATTTTGGAGTTGGTCTTAGCGTCATACCATAGACTTGCCCGGATTCAGCTACCCAGAGGAGACTTGAGGTATAACTGCACAGCGTTCGTAGTTTTTAAGTCCCCTTCTACTTTATCTTAGCTATGTACTCTTTTTCAAATAGCTTTTCTTTTATTCAGACCTTTATTTGTACTAATATAGCAGTTCGTGCACTTGTGACACCATATTCAGGGATGTATTTGGATGATTCGATTGTTATGGTCTTCAACACTTTATTTCAATAGTCGATATCCGTTTAATTTGGTTTGTGTAAAAATGGTTAAGATTATTTTAACGTTGGCTTGCCTAGCAAGTGAAATGTTAGGCGTCATCACGGTCCCGAAGGTGGTAATTTCGGGTCATGACAAGTTGGTATCAGAGCCAGGTTACCTAGGTCTCACGAGTCACGAGCAAGCTTAGTAGAGTCTGAAGGATCGGTATGGAGACGTCTGTACTTATCTTCTAGAGGCTATGAAGTTTAGGAACAATATCACTTCTACTCTACTCAGTCGTGCAATTTTTATTCTATCATTAACGACTGAACTCTTCTATTCTTGTTCTCTCACAGATGGCAAGAATACGCACCGCATCTACAGTCGGGCAGGAGTCGAACCCCCTAGTGACAGCTATGACTAGGGGCAGAGGCCGAGGCCGAGGTTGCACCACAGGCCGAGGTTGAGAAAGGGGCAGAGCTCAGTCTAGAGCTCGAGCAGCAGCACATGTTGTAGAACCTCAAGTGGATTTGGAAGTGGAGGTTCCAGCTCAGACTGTACCTATCAAACCAGTTTAGGTCCCGGAAGGATTCATAGCCACTCTAGTGCTTCAGGAAGCTCTGGTCCATTAGGTGAGCCTTATGGAGGGTGTGTCCCAGAATGGTATATTTCAAGTGGCACCAGCCGTCTCACAGGCTGGGGGAGGAGAACAGACTCCCACTACTCCCGCTTCGGAGCAGATGGCTCCCTAGTATCAGGCTCCAGCAGCCCTGCCAGTTGGGGTGATTCAGCCGGTTATTGCGTCACAGGCCGGTGATAGGCCCGCTATGTCTTTTGAGGCTTTATTGAGACTGGATAAGTTTACTAACACTTCAGTGATGCACCTTCTGAGGCCCTACAGGATTATCTTGACCGCTGCCATGAGGTACTGCGAAACATGGGTATAGTCGAAACCAATGGGGTGGATTTTGCTGTGTCTCGGATTACGAGTTATGCCAAGAGGTGGTAAAGAGATTATATATTGACTGGACCAGCTGGTTTGCCTGCACTTACCTTGGATTAGTTCTTTCAACTATTTCTAGAGAAGTACCTCCTTGTCACACTGAGAGAGGATTACCGCAGGCAGTTTAAGCATCTCTAGCAGGGTAGTATGACTGTTACTCAGTGCAAGACCCGTTTTGTGGATCTAGCCTGTCATGCTACTATCTTGCTCCCTATTGAGAGGGACAGAGTGAGGAGATTCATTGAAGGACTCACTTACCTTATCAAACTTCAGATGGCCAAGGAGACCGGGGGTGATATTTCCTTTCAAGCGGCTGCACATGTTGCTAGACGAATAGAAGTGGTTCTTGCTCAGGCAAGGGGACAAATGTTTGATAAGAGGTCTCGTCAGTTTGATGGGTTTAAGGGTGCCTCATCTGGAGGCAGGGGTACTTTTGGTAGAGGCCATCCTCCCACGCCGTTTCAGTCAGCACTCCAGGCATCTCATGGTGCTTAAGGGAGCGGTGGTCCTAATGTTTCTCATCCTGACCAGTTGCTTACAGTGCACCACTAGCTCCTATTTGTGCACCTCCAATTCAGAGTCAGCAGGGTGGTTATCCAGGTTGACATGGCCAGTTCTAGGGTGAGCAGTCACAGCAGCTGAAGGCTTGTTATACTTATGGGGATCTTAGGCACGTTGCTAGATTTTTCCCCAGGTCTCAAGACAGAATGCAGCAACAGGATTCTCATGCTATAGTTCCAGAACCAGCTGTTCAGCCACCCGCCCAGCCAGCTAGAGGCAGGGGTCAGACGGCTAGAGGTAGAGGTCAGGTCGTTAGAGGTGGAGGCCAGCCAGCTAAAGGCCGTCCCAGAGATGTAGCTCAGAGTGGTGGGACCCAGCCCTGATTTTATGCTTTTCCAACTAGGCTTGAGGCCGAGTTATCTGATGCCATGATCACAGGTATTGTTCCAGTTTTCCATAGAGATGTTTTAGTTCTATTTGATTCGGGTCTACTTATTCCTATGTGTCCTCCTATTTTTCTTCATATTTGGTTGTGCCTCATGATTCTCTGATTGCTTCTGTGTGTGTGTCCACACTAGTGGGAGGTTCTGTTGTGTTACATCATGTCTATTGTTCATGTGTGGTTACTATTGGGAGTCTTAAGACTAGCGTGGATCTTTTACTTCTCAATATGGTAGACTTTGACATCATTTTGGGTATGGGTTGGTTGTCACCTTATCGTGCTATATTGGATTGTCATGCCAAGACGGTGACCTTAGCTATGCCGGGGTTTCCTCGATTAGAATGAAAATGAACTTTTAGCCATTCAACCAGCAGGGTTATCTCTTATATGAAGGCTCGGCGTATGGTCGAGAAGGGGTGTCTAGCCTATTTGGCTTATATTCGCGATCCCAGTACCGATGTTCCATCTATGGACTCAGTCCCGGTTGTTCGTGACTTTCTAGATATTTCCTGCAGATCTGCCGGGGATGCCACCCGACAGAGATGTTGACTTCTGTATTGATTTAGCTCCGAGCACTCAGCCCATTTAATTCCACCATACCGTATGGCCCCGCCGGAGTTGAAAGAATTGAAGGAGCAGTTACAAGACTTGCTTGAGCATGGATTCATTATACCCAGTGACTAGCCCTGGGGTGCACCAGTGTTATTTGTAAAGAAGAAAGATGGCTCTATGTGAATGTGTATAGATTATCGACAGTTGAACTAGGTCACTATCAAAAACAAATTATTTATTGCCAAGAATTGATTTTGATCAACTTCAGGGTGCCAAGGTGTTTTCAAAGATCGACTTGAGGTTGGATTATCATCAACTAAAGATTAGGGCATCTGGTGTCCCTGGCTAAGAAAGCTTTTTGGACCCGGTATGGGCATTATGAATTCCTAGTAATGTTATTTGGACTGACTAATGCCCCACCAGCATTTATGGATTTGGTGAATCGGGTGTTGAAGCCTTATTTGGATTCTTTTGTAGTGGTATTCATTTATGACATATTGATTTACTCCAACAGTCGAGAGGAGTATGAACAATATCTTCGGATTGTGCTTCAGACTTTGAAGAATAGTCAGTTATATGCCAAATTTTCAAAATGCAAGATTTGGTTAAACTCAGTTGCCTTTTTGGGGCATGTTGTATCGGCTGAAGGCATAAAGGTGTATCCTAAGAAGATAGACCCAGTTCAGAATTGGCCTAGACCTACTTCAGCTATAGAGATCATGAGTTTCCTGGGTTTGGCAGGTTATTATCGCTAGTTCGTGGAGGGGTTTTCATCCATAGTAGCCCCATTAACCAGATTGACCCAGAAAGGTGCTCAATTCAGATGGTAAGACGAGTGTGAGTTGAGATTCAAAAGCTCAAGACTGCTTTAACAACGGCACCAGTGTTGGTGTTACCCACAGGTTTAGAATCTTACGCGATGTACTGTGATACATCTCTTATTGGACTCGGTGCAGTATTAATGAAAGATGTCAGGGTGATTGCATATGTATCGGGGAAGTTGAAAGTTCATGAGAAGCATTATCTTGTTCATGACTTAGAATTGGCAGCCATTGTTCATGCGCTGAAGATTTGGAGACACTACCTTTATGGCATGTCGTGCGAGGTATTCATAGATCATCGGAGTCTACAATATCTATTCAAACAAAAAGATCTCAATTTGAGGCAGAGAAGATGGTTGGAGTTGTTAAAAGACTATGATATCATCATTTTGTATCACCCTCAAAAGGCCAATGTGGTGGTAGATGCTTTGAGTAGAAAGGTTGTGAATATGGGTAGCCTTGCGTATATTCCAATTGGTGAAAGGCCGCAAGCTGCATATGTTCAGACTTTGGCCAATCAGTTTGTGAGGTTAGATGTTTCACAACCCAATCGGGTTCTAGATTGTATAGTCGCTCGGTCTTCTTTATATAAGTGTATCAGAGAGCGACAATATGATGATCTTTATTTGTTTGTTCTCAAGGACACGATGCGACATGGTGGTGCCAAGCAGGTTGCTATGGGAGATGATAGAGTTCTGTGGATGCATGGTCGGATTTGTGTTTCTAATGTGGATGGGCTTTATGTATTAATTCTTGAAGAGGCCCACAGTTCCCGGTATTCATCTGGGTACCGCCAAAATGTATCAAGATTTACGAAAACATTATTGGTGGAGGAGAATGAAAAAGGATATAATTGCATATGTAGCTCGGTGTCTCAATTGTCAGCAAGTCAAGTACGGGCATCAGAGACCTGGTGGTTTGCTTCAGAAGTTAGAAATTCCTTAGTGATAGTGGGAGCGTATCACTATGGATTTTGTTGTTGGACTCCCGCGGACTCAGAGAAAGTTCGCCGCAGTATGGGTCATTGTGGACAGGTTGACCAAGGCAGCACATTTCATTCCAGTGGCACTTACCTATTCTTCAGAGCAGCTAGCTGATATTTACATCCGCGATATTGTCCGCCTTCACGGTGTGCCCGTGTCTATAATCTCAAATTGAGGTACGCAGTTCACCTTGCATTTCTAGAGGGCTGTACAACATAAGTTAGGCATGCGGGTTGAGTTGAGTATAGTATTTCATCCCCAGACAGACGGACAATGAGAACACACTATTCAGATATTGGAAGATATGCTTCGGGCTTGTGTTATCGATTTTGGAGGATCTTAGGATAAGTTCTTGCCGCTTCTGGAGTTTGCCTATAATAACAGCTACCAGTCGAGCATTCAGATGGCTCTATATAAAGCATTATACGGGAGGCGATGTCGTTCGCCAGTTGGCTGGTTTTAACCGGGAGTGGCTCGGTTATTGGGTACTCATTTGGTACAGGATGACTTGGATAAGGCCAAAATTATTCAGGATCGGCTTCGCATAGCTCAATCTAGACAAAAGAGTCATGCTGACCGTAAAGTTCAAGATATGGCATTCATGGAAGGAGAAAGAGTATTGCTCCTTTACCTATGAAAGGTGTAATGAGATTCAGAATGAAGGGCAAGTTGAGCCCTAGGTATAACGAGCCTCTTGAAAGGGTGGGTGAGGTAGCCTAAATGCATGCACTACCACCTAGTTTATCAGCAGTTCATTCGGTGTTCCATGTATCCATGCTCTGAAAATATCATGGTGATCCATCCTATGTGTTAGATTTCAGCTCAGTCCAATTGGACAAAGATTAGACTTATGAGGAGGAGTTGGCAGCTATTCTAGCCTGGAAGGTCCGACAATTGAGGTCTATGAGTTATGTCACGTCCCGAACCTGGGGGGCGAGACCGGCACCCGGTGCCTAAGCTAACCTTGCGTACCAACTTGCGGCGAAGGGACTCTGAACATATAATGTCATACATTGGCCATGGGGCCACATTGCAAGATAATTTGCGAAGAAAAATATAAAAGTGAACAGAAACTAACGCTGACTAAACATCAATATAAAGCTGGGTGGACAAGGCCGTCATAACTACTACAGCTGATAAACTAACAAAATATACATACAAGGCCCACAAGCCCAACATACTGCATTAACTGGCAGGATATGTCTACAAGCCTCTACTGATGGGTGTACTGTCCTGACTTACCCATAACATATATACACAAGATGTACACAAAACTCTAGACCCGACAACTCCGAAGGACATGGAGCTTACCGATCAAGTTGAACTCGGGCAACACCTACTGAGGAGATCTACCCGTCTGTCTGTCAAAACCTGCACGTATAAAATGCAGCATCCCCAAAAAAGGGATGTCAGTACAAAATAATGTACCGATTATGTAAGGCAATAAAATAACTGAAAGCTGAATCTGAACTGATAATATAATAACTGAAAGTAACAAGGAGTCAAAGATGATCTGGAGACATACTTACCTGTTGATACTGACTCAACTCTCTCAATATAGTAAGTAAAATAAATGTCCGGCCCTATAAGGCTCAGAACGTGTAACTGATCTACTGTAGTAGGCTCGCTCATAGGCGCACTGCCATACTAGCCTCTGTATCTCGGCCATTCTGGGCTCTCTCGTAGGCGCTCGGCCATAGTAGGCTCGGTATATAATTTACCATCTGATCTGAGGTTGCCCAATAGGGGCATGCCCACTGATTATAGCTAGATGGTGGTGAAAATACTGTAATACAGTATATATATATATATATATATATATATATATATATATATATATATATATATATATATATGTATGTATGTATGTATGTATGTATAGACCCTCTTCTCTCTTGACTGGAAGAAAACAATACTCAATTGAATATAAAGTCCCGATAAAGAGAACACTGTAACTTACGAGACTAGGAAAATGTATATAAATTCGGGAGTATGAACTTCTCTTTATGCCTCGTTATCAAACACATGAAGTTACAAGATCATACCAAAATGAAGGAAGGGCTTTGCCTTAACATACCTTATCACAATCTTTCTAATCACCAAGTTGAACTCGCCTCTTCACACCTTAATCTACAACAAATATAATAATACTATCATTAAGTTACGAAAGATACAACTATCCCACAACGAACGACAAGCTTGTTTTGTATTAAAACGGGCAGCATCTCCCCTATAGTCCTTACTTCCTCCAAATTCAAGATAACACCAACAACACAAGAACACAACAATAAAAACATATATACATTGGTTTCCAGCCTTATATACACCATAAAATACTATAAAACAGCCCAACACACACCAATCTCTTCGTACACAAAACAACCACCGTAGTGGTGTCAAACGACCAAAAAATGTTATGACGAAGGACCAGCCCACCACCCTGCATTTATGTGGTGTTTCTCCACACGCTTCCTCCTCCAAAACTCCACAAAACAGTAGTAAAACACGCAGCCCAACAGCAACATAAAACAGCCCATAAAACAGTCCGCTACAACTGAATAACTCGAACTCACGGCTTTCGATCACCGTCCCGTGAGTTCGTACAAGTATAGAATGACTTACCATGAATTTACAGCAGAAAAATTGGATGAAATGGAGCAATAAACTCACCTTATTTGTTGGATAACTCAACTCCTATCTTGGTTCTTCAAATTCTAGGTTTTACCCCCAATTAGAACTTGAAAGGGAGTGAAAATCAATTAGGGTTTGTGGGAAATTTTTGGGAGTATTTTGGCAGAGCTTATGTCTAGTTATTATGCCCTATTTTCAGTCTAATATATGAAGAAATAGGCCTTCAAAAGGCCTCGTTGGACGACCCGAACTGGCCAATTTTTGGGCTCTCATTTAAATAAGTAGGTGACACACCTACTTGTCACCTAGCCATCTGCGCAGTCTCACAAAAATGCCATATCTCTCTACTCCAATGTTGTATTGAAAAACGATTTAGTGAGTTAGAAAATAGACTCGTAGATCTTCAATTTTATGGGTGGAACACCCCATAACTGTAAGTATATTGGGAGAAAATCGCAGTTACATTTGACCCAAATATTCAGTAAAACTTATGAACGTAACTTGTGATGACTTTCAGTGACTTTTGTTCCACAACTCGCTTGACTTCGAAACATAACACAAGACTATCATAAGACTAATATAAATTATAACATAACCTCGTTATTATATTAAGCACCCTAGTCTCACCCCAAAAGTACACGTTATAACATTCCCAACTTGTCGACTTTCGACGAAACATTGTTTTCTTCAATTCCTTTAGCATCTGAACCTTCCAACCCTCTTTGTACTTGTTGTTCATGATCTTCAATATTTGTAACCTCCGAGGTATCATGATTAACATACTTTATATACTTTCAAATATTATCTCATTTTTGGTTCTACTTTAGTTTGCTTACGACGCACTTTTCTGTATGAAAATATAGGGTGTAACAACATTCCCCCCTTGGGAACATTCGTCCTCAAATGTTTACTCTTAGAGACTTTGGAAATTTTGCCAGAGTCTCCTCCGTACACTAGATTAAAACCAACCTCTACACAGCCAGCAAACATACTATGCATGCCACACATGGCCAATGTCTATGAATAGCAACACTTTGCCCCACACAGCCGTAAACCATAAATACTGAAAGTCAAAAATAAGAGCTTACCTGATGACCTACTAGCTTGAATAGAGCTTTTGTTGTAGCTTCCCATCTCAAGCCATATCTTCAATTTGAAATAGGTGGGGGTATTTAGACTTCATTTCTTCCTCCGCTTCCCACGTCATCTCTTCCATATTATTGCTTCTCCATAAAACCTTCACGGAGGCTACCTCCTTATTTCGTAGCTTGCGGATTTGTCGGTCTAGGATGGAAACTGGAATTTCATAGTATGACAAGTCCTCCATAATCTGTTCGTCATCCGTGGGCACCACTCGGGTAGGATCGCCAATGCACTTCCATAGCATAGATACGTGAAAAACCGGATGGACAAACTCCAATTCTGAGGACAATTCTAGCTCAGATGCTACTTGACCCACTCTCTGAATGATCCTATAATGCCCAATATACCATGGGCTAAGCTTGCCTTTCTTGCCAAACCTCATCACACCCTTCAGAGGTGATACCTTTAAGAATACCCAGTCATTAACCCCGAACTCTAAGTCTCGTCGCCGTATGTCAGAATATGACTTTTGATGACTCTGAGCGGTCAACAGTCGCTCCCGGATAAGCTTTACTTTCTCTATGACCTGCTAAACCAGGTCTAGCCCATGGAACCTAGATTCTCCTACATCAAACCACCCTATAGGAGATCTGCACTTACGCCTATACAAAGCCTCGTACGGATCTATCTGGATACTGGAGTGGTAACTGTTATTATATGCAAACTCAATAAGAGGTTGATGTGCATCCCAACTTCTTTTAAAATCCAACACACATGCTCGTAACATGTCCTCGAACGTCTGAATTGTGCGCTTGGCTTGTCCATCAGTCTGTGGATGAAATGCTGTGCTGAGATTTACCTGAGTTCCTAGACCTCTCTGAAATGACCTCCAAAAATGTGCTGTATACTGGGCCCCACGGTCAGATATAGTATATACTGGTACTCCGTGTAGCCGCACTATTTCTTTAATATATAACTTTGCATAATATTCTACTGTATATATAGATCTGACCGGTAGGAAGTGAGCTGACTTCGTGAGTCTATCGACTACCACCCATATGGAATCGAACTTACGATGAGAACGCGGTAAACCCATGATAAAGTCCATGTTTATCGCCTCCCATTTCCATGTCGTGATCTCTATAGTCTACATTAACCGTCCGGGCTTCTGGTGCTCTACCTTCACCTGCTGGAAACTAGGACATTGGGCGACAAACTCAGCAATGTTCTTCTTCATATCGTTCCACCAGTACACATCCTTAATGTCATGATACATCTTCGTCGACCCAGGATGAATGGAGTACCACGAATAATGTGCCTCTGATATAATCCTATCATGTAGCCCTGCTACATCTGGAACACCCAGATGACCCTTGTATCTGAGAACCCCATCTCCCTTGAGCTCAAACAACAGCTTCTTCTGCTACGAAACTCGCTCTCTCAACTCGACCAACTCTGGGTCCTCGTACTGCCTTTCCTTGACTTCAGCTATGAGAGATGATTTTGCAATGTTTTGGAGTACAACTCCACCATCGTCAGAGTCTACTAACTGAACCCCCAAACAAGCCAATTGATGAATATCTCTATTTAATTGTCTTTTCTCAGCTTCTACATGTGCTAAGCTACCCATAGATTGGCGACTTAAGGCATCTGTTACAACATTAGTTTTCCCTAGATGGTAGTGAATGTTAACATCGTAATCTTTCAATAACTCAAGCCATCGCCTCTGTCGCAAATTCAACTACTTCTGCTTGAAGATACATTGCAGGATTTTATGATTTGTAAATACATCAACGTGAACACCATATAAATAATGCCGCCATATCTTAAGTGTATGGACAACCGCAGCTAACTCGAGGTCATGGGTCAGATAATTCCTCTCGTGCTTCGTCAACTGCCTTGAAGCATACGCAATTACCATCCCACGTTGCATCAGGACACATCCTAACTCGACACCTGAGGCATCACAATACACGGCATAACCCTCTGGAAGTGTTGGCGCTGAGGTCAACTTGTTCTTAAGCTCTTGGAAACTCCGCTCGCAAGCCTCCGTCCATTAAAACTTAGTTACTTTCTGTGTCAACTTCTTCTATGGTGTTGAAAGGGAAGAAAAACCCTCTACGAACCTCTAGTAGTATCCTGCTATGCCTAGAAAGCTACGAACCTCTGTCGGAGTGGTAGGTCTAGGCCAAGATTTCACGGCCTCAATCTTTTGAGTGTCTACCTTTATACCTTCATCGGAGACAATATGTCCCGAGAATGCTACAGACTTCAACCAGAACTCACATTTAGAAAACTTAGCATACAACTTACGATCATAGATAGTTTGGAGTACCGCTCGCAAGTGGTCCGCATGCTCATCCTCTTAACGAGAATAAACCAGAATATCATCAATAAATACTATCACAAACAGATCTAAAAATGGCCAGAATAGGCTATTCATCAAGTCCATAAATATGGCGGGTGCATTCGTCAACCCGAAGGACATGACAAGGAACTCGAAGTGGCCATATCGGGTCCTGAAGGCTGTATTTGGAATATCTTTCTCCCGAACTCTGACCTGGTGGTACCCCGGCCTCAAATTTATCTTTGAAAAGCATCTAGCGCCTTGCAACTGATCAAACAAGTCATCGATCCTTGGAAGTGGATACTTATTCTTAATAGTTACGTTGTTCAGCTGCCTATAATCGATACACATCCTCAGCGAGCCGTCTTTCTTCTGCACAAATAGTACCGGTACACCCCAAGGTGAGGTACTAGGCCTGATGAAACCTTTCTCCAGCAAATCTTCTAACTGCTCCTTCAAATCCTTCAATTCGGCAGGTGCCATTCTATACGGAGGGATGGGTATTGGTTGAGTTCCTAGAAGCAAGTCGATGCTAAAATCAATCTCTCACTCTGGAGGAATACCTGGAAGCTCATCTGGAAATGCATCTTCATACTCTTTGACTACGAGAATTGATAGAAGTAGGTACCTCAGCATCTGTATCTCTAACTCACACAATACGATAAATGCACCCTTTTGCGATCATTTTCCTCGCCTTCAGATAGGAAATAAACCTACCCCTGGGTGTCGCTGTATTACCTACCCATTTAAGAACTGGCTCACCCGAAAAATGAAATCTAGCTGCCTTTGCTCGGCAATCAACTGCGGCATAGCAAGCTGCCAACCAGTCCATGCCCATGATAGCATCAAAATCCATCATCTCTAGCTCAACTAGGTCGGCTGAGGTCTGACGACTACAAACTGTCACCGTACAACCTCGGTAAACCCGTCTAGTAATAATCGATTCTCCGACTGGTATAGATACCGCAAAAGGATCACTTAGTATTTCAAGCACTATACCAAACTTCCCCGCGACAAATGGGGTAATATACGATAAAGTAGATCCTGGGTCTATCAAGGCATAAGCATCGTGAGAGCAAATGGTCAATATACCTGTCACAACGTCTGGTGATGACTCCTGGTCATGTCGACCCGCTAAAGAGTAGATACAGTTCTAATTACCACCTAAACTGGAACCTGTACCTCTGCCTCGAGCTCTACCAGCCGAAGACTAGGTGGCCGTCCAAAGTACTGGGGCCTATAACTTACCTGAGACTACTCCTGAGACCTGGGAAATGTCATCATCTTACACAGACCTTGCTCAGTCCTCTCTGTACCCTACTGCCGACGCCTACCCGTTTCTATATTCTGGGCGAATGCCTTAATCGGGAGATATCCATACTATCTTGCAATGCAGCAGTGGCACATGCCTCGGTCAACTCTTGGGACAACCCTGCTATAAACCTGTGAATCCTATCCCGCATAGTAGCAACTATGGATGGTGCATATCTGGCCAATGAATCAAAACGGAGACTATACTATCGAACACTCATATTGCCCCTGCTTGAGGGCTAGAAACTGATTGACTTGAGCCTGTCGGATCTCCCGCGGTAAGTACTGATCATGGAAGGCATCTGAAAAATTCTCCCAAATAACTAGAGGTGCATCACGTCCCTTGGACCTCTCCCATCCCACGCACCAAACGACGCCTATATCTCGGAGTCGAAAAGCTACTTGCTCAACTGCTTCTTTCTCCATGGCATGCATAACCCGAAAGTTCTTGTGACGTTGATCTATGAAATCTTGCAGGTTCTCCCTCTGATCTATCCCCATGAACTCTGGGGGATGCAAAGCAATAGATTCTTAGACCCTTGAACTCCCAGACCCCTCAGAAGATCCTACACTAGCTGATGCCCAAGCCTGTTGCTTGGTAGCTACCAACTGTGTCAACAAATGCACCGCACTCCTCAAGTCCTGATCTGATGGAAGTGGAGGGGGAAATGGATGTGCGGTCTCCCTAGGAATCTCCTCAGGTGGTGGAGGAGCTGGTAATGGCTGAGTAGGGGTCTCGCCCTGGGCCTCAAATTGGGCCCCAACTACTTGGGGTACCCTGCTGGTCCCCTCACCTGCTGCTGTATCTCTCCTCTGGCTAGCCGTAGTCTTCCTAGTCACCGTCATGTGTGTATGCAAACATCAACACGTAAGTTTTACTCAAATTTCCTATAACTCAGTTCTACATCACGATTTAGATTTGAAAGAATGGTAACTAACTCCTAAAAGCCCTGTAGTTCCCTGCTTATATAATGTGGTGCACAATACAACTATAAACAAGACCCTACTAGACACGGCTTGTAGATTCCCTAGGATAGAACAGCTCTGATACTAAGTTTATCACGCCCCAAACCTAGGGGGCGAGACTGGCACCCGGTGCCTCACCTAACCTTGCGTACCAACTTGCGATGAAGGGACTCTGAACATATAATGTCATACTTTGGCCTTGGGGCCACATTACAAGACAATTTAGCAAAATATAAAACTGAACGGAAACTAACGCTAACTAAACATCAATATAAAGCTGGACCGACAAGGCCGTCATAACTACTACAGCTGACAAACCAACAAAATATACATACAAGGCCCACAAGCCCAACATACTGCACTAGCTGACAGGACATGTCTACAAGCCTCTACTGATGGGTGTACTGTTATCGGAACAAGGCCCTGACTTACCCATAACATATATACACAAGATTTACACAAAATTCTAGACCCGACAACTCTGAAGGACATGAAGCTTACCGATCAAGCTGAACTCGGGCAACACCTACCGAGGAGGTCTACCCGTCTGTCTGTCTGAACCTGCACGTATGAAATGCAGCATCCCCAGAAAAGGGACGTCAGTACAAAATAATGTACCGAGTATGTAAGGCAATAAAATAACTGAAAGCTGAATCTGAACTGATAATATAATAGCTGAAAGTAACTAGGAGTCAAAGATGATCTGGAGACATACTTACCTGCTGATACTGACTCAACTCTCTCAGTATAGTAAGTAAATTAAATGTCCGGCCCTATAAGGCTCAGAATGTGTAACTGCTCTGCCGTAGTAGGCTCCCTCATAGGCGCACGGCCATAGGCTCTGTATCTCGACCGTTCTGGGATCTCTTGTACACGCTCGGCCACAGTAGGCTCGATATATAACTTACCATCTGATCAGAGGTTGCCAAATAATTATAGCTCGATGGTGATGAAAATAATGTAATACAGTATCTATCTATCTATCTATCTATCTATCTATCTATATATATATATATATATATATATAGACCCTCTGGTCTCTTGACTGGAAGAAAACATTACTCAATTGAATATAAAGTCCCGACAAGGAGAATACTGTAGCTTACCAGACTAGGATAATGTATATAAATTCGGGAGTATGAACTTCTCTTTATGCCTCGTTATCAAATACATGTAGTTACAAGATCATGCCAAAATAAAGGAAGGGCATAGCCGTAACATACCGTATCACAATCTTTCTAATCACCAAGTTGAACTCGCCTCTTCGCACCTTAATCTGAAACAACGATAACAATACTATCATTAAGTTACAAAAGGTACAACTATCCCCCAACGAACGACAAGCTTATTTTGTATTAAAACGGGCAGCATCTCCCCTATAATCCTTACTTCCTCCAAATTCAAGATAACACCAACAACACAAGAGCACAACAATAACAACATATATACATTAGTTTCCAGCCTTATATACACCATAAAATACAACAAAACAGCCCAACACACCCCAATCTCTTCGTACACAAAACGACCACCGTAATAGTGTCAAACAACCCGAAAATGTTACGACGAACGACCAGCCCACCACCCTGCATTTATGTGGTGTTTCTACACACCCTTCCTCCTCCAAAACTTCACAAAACAATAGTAAAACACGCAGCCCAACAGCAACACAAAATAATCCACAAAATAGTCTGCTACAAGTGAATAACTCGAACTCACGGCTTCCGATCACCGTCCCATGAGTTCTTACAAGTATAGAACGACTTCCATGAATTTACAGCAGAAAAAATGGATGAAACAGAGTAGGAAACTCACCTTATTTGTTGGATAACTCAGCTCCTATCTTGGTTCTTCAAACTTTAGGTTTTACCCGCAGTTAGAGCTTGAAAGGGAGAGAAAATCAATTAGGATTTGTGGGAAATTTTTGGGAGGATTTTTGCAGAGCTTATGTCTGGTTATTATGCCCTATTTTCAGTCTAATATATGAAGAAAATAGGCCTTCAAAAATCCTCATTGGACGACCCGAACTGGCCCCTTTTTGGGCTTTCATTTAAGCAAGTAGGTGACACACGTACTTGTCACCTAGCCGTCTGCGCAGTCTCGCAAAAATGCCCATATCTCTCTACTCCGATGTCTTATTGACATTAATGAGTTAGAAATAGAATCATATATATTCAACTGATCGGTGGAAAACCCCATAACTCTAAGTATATTGGGAGAAAATCGCAGTTACATTTGACCCAATTTTCAGTAAAACTTATGACCGTAACTTGTGATGACTTTAATCGACTTTTGTTCCACAACTCGCTTGACTTCAAAACATAACACGCGACTATCATACGACTAATATAAATTATAACATAACCTCCTTATCATGTTAAGCACCCTAGTCTCACCCCAAAAGTGTTATAATATTCCCAACTTGTCGACTTTCGATGAAACATTGTTTTCTTCAATTCCTTTAGCTTCTGAACCTTCCAACTGTCTTTGGACTTGTTGTTCATGATCTTCAATATTTGTAACCTCTGAGGTAACATAATTAACTTACTTTATATACTTTCAAATATTATCTCATTTTTTGTCCTACATTAGTTTGCTTAAGACGCACTTTTACATATGAAAATATAGGGTGTAACAAGTTATCCTTCAATTCGGGTGAAATGGAGAGGCCAGCCGATTGAGGTAGCTACCAGAGAGTCCGAGTCAGACATGCGGAGTAGATATCCACACCTTTTCACCAGCTTAGGTATTTTTCTAATTCTGTTCTAGGACGAACGTTTGTTTTAATGGTGGAGAATGTGAAGACCCAATGTGTCATATTTCATATTAAATATTTATTTTTGTGTTCTAAGACCTTGAATACCTCCATTCAGCATTCCTTGACTTGCGTACATGGTCCGTAAATTTTTCTGGAGGGTATTTATGTGAAAAATTGATTAAAATGTGAAATAGAGCTTTAAAACTCATCTGAGTTGACTTCGATTAGTGTTTTGAGCAAACGGACTAGGATCAATATTTTTACAGCTCCAGTAGGTCTGCATCGTAATTTGGGACTTGGGCATATGCCCGGAATTTAATTTGGAGGTCCCTAGCTTGAGTTATTGCCATTTGTTGAAAATTTGAAGTTTGAAAACTTAAAGATTTCAAAGTTTGACCATTAATTGACTTTTATTGATATCGGGCTCGGATTTTAATTCTAAAAGTTAGAATAGCTCCGTTATGTCATTTGTGACTTATATACAAAATTTGAAGTCATTCCGAATTCATTTAGTACATTTCGGCACGAGTTTTGTAAATTGGAAAGTTAAAAACTCATAAGTCCGTATCGAGGTGTAAGTTGTAACTTCGACGTGATTTGAGACCTCGAGTAGGTCTGTATGATGTTCTAGGACTTATTGGTATGTTTGGTTGAGGTACCGAGGGCCTCGGGTGGATTTCGGATGTTTAAAGGATAAAAAAAATTGACTTAGAACAAAGCTGAGAAATTTTGACTTCTGGTGCAATCACACATGCGGAAATTTTCTCGCAGGTGAGAGCTCGCACAACGATCGTACCATCGCAGAAGAGAGATGGTGTAAGAAATGGACGTGGCTGCAGGTGTGCACGAAGGACCGTAAAAGCGTATTCGTACCCGCGACGAGTTCAACGTAGAAGCGGAAGGCGTGAGGGGAAGGTTGTTCCCCAGAAGCGGCAGTGTTGCCTGCAAATGCGTGTCCGCAGAAGCACAAGAAGCCGTAGATGCGGAAGCCACCCTTGCATCTGCGAGACCGTAGGTGCGGTCTCATATGTCGCAGATGCGAAAGCACTGGACAGTGTACAAAACAGAGGGGTTCCAACATTTTGTCATTTTTGGACCTTTCAAGTACGGGTTGGGCGATTTTTGAGTGAGATTTCACGGGGATTCTTAAGGTAAGTCACTTGTGATCATTGTTAGTCAATAATATTGTATTATCATCGAATATTCCGCCTAGATTACATGTTTTTGAGGTATAATTTGAGAATTTGGACCTACGGATTTGAAAATATGATTGAGGATTTGGAGGTCGAGTTGATGTCGAAATTTGGTAAAATTTGTATGGTTGGACTCATGGTTGAATGGGTGTTCATATTTTGTAACTTTTGTCAGGTTCTGTGACGTGGGCCCTACTGTCAATTTTTGAGTTGAATTTCAGATTTTAATTGGAAAATTTTGTATTTTCATATGGAGTTGATTTCTATAATATTTGTTGATTGTATCGAATTGATTATAGCTAGATTCGAGGCATTCAGACACCAATTCGCGCGGCAAAAGGTTTATTGGGATCTTGAATTTTATTGCGAAGCGAGGTAAGTGTCGTGGTTAACCTTGACTTGCGGGAAAAGGACTTGTTTGTCTAATTGCCACGTGATTTAAATGTGCTGGTACAACGTATATGTGAGGTGACGAGTACTTATGCATTGTGGTTGAGTCAAAGCATGCAGGTGGAATTTGTTCTTTGTGAATAATTGCCTATTTAATTAAGATATTCCTGTTTAAGTTTATTATTTTTCATTTGATCATTATTCATGAAATTTTTGCAAATTTAATTATTGTTGAATACTTTGGAAGGTGAGGTTGGTATTCTGGTATTAAATTAATTGAAAAGTATAAACCCCCGTATTTAAAATACTCTTCCGAATTTATATTATCATTTTCATGGTAAGGAAGAGTGTAAAAGCACGAAGGGTGATGCCGTACCATTTATATTATTATATTATCATTGACACGGTAAGGAAGAGTGTTAAAGCACGAAGAGTGATGCCGTGCTATTTTCACATTATTATTTATTGATTTATAATGTGAGGAAGAGAGTTAAAGCATGAAGGGTGATGCCATGCCATTTAAATTATTTACTCATCATACTGTGGCAAGAAAGAGAGTTAAAGCACGAAGGGTGTCATAACCCGAAATTTCCACCGTCGGGAACGTGATGGCACCTATCATTCACTTGCTAGGCAAGCCAACGTTAGAACAATTTATCAATTTTCTACAGTCTAAATTAAATACTGAGAAAGAACTGAAATAACTATAACAATTCAAAGTAAGGTGCGGAAGTTATAACAACAAAATATTTGATACAACCCTGGACCTTGTGTCACAAGTGCACGAGCTACTAGAATGGTACAAATAATGGTCTGAAAAAACATAAAGCTGGTTGAAGGAAAGTACACATCTAAATTAAAAAAGAAATGGGACTCCAGGAGCTGCGGACGCTGAACAACTGTACCTCAAATTTCCACAAAGCTAGCCAATTCGAGCACGCTAATAGTCGCTGTTGGGACCGAATCCAAAATCTGCACAAGAAATGCAGAGTGTAGTATGAGTACAACCGACCCCATGTACTGTGTAAGTGCCAAGCCTTACCTCGACGAAGTAGTGACGAGGCTAAGGCAGGTCACCTACACTATTACTTGTATGTAGTATATAATAAAGATAGGAAGGAAAGATACGGAACAAAATAAGGCAATTAGCTTAAGAAAATAGCTAAATCCTCAAAGAAGAACCAATGTCAATCAGAATTACCAGTCCTTAAAGTTTCGTAAGAAAAAAACCAACAAACTCCAGGAAATAGAAACACCTAGATTGTTGCGGCGCGCAACCCGATCCCACCGTACAACATAAAATCCTCCCTTATTCCACCTAACAATATCAACAATCATAAAAATATGTATGTTGCGGCGCGCAACCCGATCCAACAATATAACAAAATCGGTATCATAATTCACCCTTATTTCACCGTATCAATCCACCCTTATTTCACCTGTTGTAGCGTGCAACCCGGTCCCACCGTATAAATGCAAATTCACCCTTATTTTACCATATCAATCCACCCTTATTTCACTTGTTTCGGCGTGCAACCCGATCCCACCATATCAATATTAAATACTCAATAAATACAATCAAATCACAAGAACCTCTACGATTGACATATATAAAGCTGAATCAGAAAGGAAGGTATGTACCAAATTGAGAATTCACAGTTGTAACACTGCTCGGCAAGACAAGTCCGGTAAATGATGATTAAAAAGGTACATGTAAGTCAAGTAAGGCAAATAGCAGCGGGTTATGAAGCATGGAAAGGTCTAACAATTTTAACACGAAGTACAATGATTAACAAGTAGCAAATAAGGCATGGAAGGCATTTAAAGCACATAACAACTAAGGCATGGAAGGAAATAATTAAGAAAAAGCGGAAAATTAGGGAAACAAGTAATTCGGCGGTGTATAGGGACTCGTCGCCTTGCATATACGCCGCAACACATGAAATTCACATAGCACATAGTTCGAGGGTTCCTAATTCCCTCAAATCAAGGTTAATCTAACACTTACCTCGCTCCAAAGATCAACTTAAAGCTCAACCACGGCTTTGCCTTTCGAACAAGCCTTCGAACCAACAAAATCTAGCAAATTATTAACCAAATGATTCAAGTAAGCCTTAGGAACTACCCACGAATGCAAAAGATTCAATTTAGGTCATTATTAAAAAAGTCAACAAAAGTCAACTCCCAGGCCCGCTGGTCCAAACCCGAAATTTGGACCAAAATCCAATTACCCATTCACCCCCGATCCCGGTTATGCAATTTGTTTTGAAATCCCACCTCAATTTGAGGTCTAAATTCCAATTTTACAAAAATCTCTAATTCTACCCAAACCCTCAATTTCTACCATGAAAATCCTAGATTTTAGGTTGAAATCTTATAAAATGTAATGGATAATTGAAAGAAAGTAGTGTCATGACCCAATTTTTCCTAGTCGTGATGGCACCCAACGTTACCGCTAGGCAAGCCAACAGTGAACTAATCGTGTGATCTTTTCTTTTAGAAATTTGAAATAGTTCATTTTTAATTTTTCCGAAATCAAGAAGTGAAAAAGTTAGTAAAGTGAGAAAATAAACCATTTTTAAAAGCAATGGGATGAAGTAATTTCTCACAAATCAACTAATGTCTACTAGCATCAATTTCCATGACCTGGTGTCACAAGTGTATGAGCTACTAGTAGAATATACAAAAGAATACTACACTACTGTCTAAAGTAAAATAGACAGAAAATAGAAACAAAAGAAAGACTTCGGCTGCTGCGGAACGGGCTCGGAAGGCAGCTCATCGCAAAGTCTCATGGAAATCAAGGATGCGCGTCGTACTGGTATCCAGATGCACCAGCCTCAGATCCTGCACATTTAGTATAAAAGTGTAGCGTGAGTACTTAAACAACATGTACCCAGTAAGTATGCAGTCTATCCTCGAAGAAGTAGTGACGAGGGGTCGACTCTGACACTTACTATGGGCTAAAAATAAAATAATGGAAATTCTAAATAAATATGGGCTATGTAAAAGAAACTGTAAACTCAATAACAAGAAACAAATAAACCATTCTTTAAAAATAATAATTTCCAAGTAAATTTCCATCATGTAACAATTTAACCACTCAATCCAATGAAGCAATATCAATTAAAATTGGAGTACAAGTATTATTACGCATAAATTATGCCGAGGTCGTACTGCCCGATCCAAAATACAAATATATAAATTGTGCATTGCCGAGGGTCAAACAACACGAACCATAGATGCATCTATTCTACTTCCAAGGCGTTCGGCCTGTTCCACAAGAAGAGAAAATACTTTATATTATCCGATTTAAAGTCTATTAAGAGGCTAATATTCAAAGAATCACTAATTTCCATTGACGGTCAAGTAACCCGTCCAAAACTTAAATAAATGAAATTCGACCTTTTACCATTCCTTTATCAAGTTCCAACATGATTTAAGCACTTAAATTAGACAAGTAGCGAGCAAACATCACAAGTATAACATCATTTTGGGTCCTAAATTACCCGTACATAAGCATAATTAGTAGCTACGCACGGACTCTCGTCACCTTGTGCGTACGTAGCCCCCCACAAATAGGACCAAATATTGATTCAATTCACCTATGGGCTTAATTCCCTCTTACAAGGTTAGAAAAGAGACTCACCTCGTCTCAAAACTTACTTTCCGGTCCACAATTGTGATTTAACCCTCAACTCGGTGCCAAACGACTTGAAACTAGTCAAATATTATATAAAATAATCAATATATGTTCAAAAGTTCATATTGTAACTATTAGAGTGATTACCCAACCCCAATTGAAAAATTCCTAAAATTCACCCCCAGGCCCACGTGCCCGGATTCCGGAAATTTTCGAAGATAAATGTTATCCATATCCTCAGGAACTCAAATATATCATTTTCACCACATTCCTTAATCATTTTTGTGGTTGAATCCCATTTTTATCAAAACCTAGGTTTTTCATCTAAATCTACAATTTTCACTAATTCACATGTTAAAATTTACCCATAAACTTTGTATTTAAGTCGCACTGTGTAGAAATTACTTACCTCAAAGTGTTGGGTGAAAACCCCTCTCCAAGAGCTCCAAAAATCGCCCAAGGAATGAAATAAATGAGCTCAAACGCCAAAGTCCCATATTAAATGAGGTTCTGCCTCCAGCGATCCTCGCACCCGCGATGAAAAAGCCGCACCTGTGGTTCCGCTTCTGCGGAAAAACCCACGCTGGTGCGGACCAAGGCTAGGCCGCCCCTTTCCGCTTCTGCGCCCAACTGGTTGCTCCAGCGAACCCGTGCCTGCGGTGAAAGCTTCGCACCTGCGCCTTCGCAGGTGCGGTCCCTGGCTCACTCTTGCGGCTCCTGGGTAGTCCAAACTAGTCCACTTCTGCGGCTTGTGGCTCGCTTCTGCGAGCTCGCACCTGCGTCTGGCCAAGCACAGCTGCGATTGCACCAGATGCTGGGAGCTTCAGTTGTTGCTCCCAAGTCCCAATTTGGTCCGAGCCTCGTCTGATTATCACCCGGGGCCCCACTCGAACATACCAACAAGTTTTAAATCATAAAATGGACTTGCTCGCACCCTCAGAACGCATAAAACATCAATAAAACTAAGAATCACACCCCAAACCAAATTGAATCAACTTAAGAACTTCAAGCTCTTCAAACTTACTCCGAACGCGCCGAAACATGCTTAAATTACTCGGAATGATACCAAATTTTACGTGCAAGTCTTAAATCACCATATGGAACTATTCCCAGGCTCGGAATCCCAATTGGACCTCGATTAAACCAAAACCTACTCCAAACCATATTTAAACAACTTCAAAACCTTCAAAGAGCCAACTTTCACCATTAGGCGCCGAAACGCTCCCGGGTCATTCAAACCCCGATCCAAACATACGCCCAAGACTGAAATCATCAGAATCTATTGGAACCTTCAAATCCCGATTTCGAGGTCGTTTACACAAAACATTGACCAAATTCAAACTTAGCCCTTTTTGCCAATCTTAAGGAACCATGTGTTCCGATTTCAACCCGAACCCTTCCAAATCCCGAACTAACCATCCCCGCAAGTCATAAAACAGTAAAAGTACATACGGGGAGTCTTATTTAGGGAAACAGGGTTCTAAAAAGCAAAACGATCGGTCGGGTCGTTACATTCTCCACCTCTTAAACAAACGTTCGTCCTCTAACGGGTCTAGAATCATACCTGGAGCGCTGAATAAATGTGGATATCTGCTCCGTATGTCCTCCTCGGCCTCCCAAGTCACCTCCTCGACTGGTTGGCCCCTCCACTGAACCTTTACCACATAAATCTCCTTGGACCTCAACTGGTGAAACTGTATGTCAACAATGGCAATTGGCTCCTCCTCATAACCCAGGCTCTCGTCTAGCCGAACCGTGCTGAAGTCCAACACATGCGACAAGTCGGCATGATATCTCCGGAGCATAGACACATGGAAAACCGGATGAACTCTCAATAGAATAGGAGGCAAAGCAAGCTCATAAACAACCTTCCCAACTCATCTCAACACCTCAAATGGACCTATAAACCTTGGGCTCAACTTTCCCTACTTCCTGAAACTCATGATCCCCTTTATCGGTGAGACTTTCAAGAGAACCTTCTCGCCCACCATAAATGATAAATCACGCGCCTTTTGATCCTCGTAACTCTTTTTTCTGGACTGTGCTATACGAAGTTGCTCCTGAATTAACTTTACCTTTTCCAAGGCATCCTTCACCACATCAGTACCATATAACTTGGCCTCGCCGGGCTCAAACCATCCGATGGGAGAATGACATCTCCGACCATATAAAGCCATAGTAATGGTTGTTGTAAGAAAACTCAGCCAAAGGCAAGAATCGATCCCGCTGCCTTCCAAAGTCAATCACACATGCCTGAGCATATCCTCCAAGATCTGAAATGTCCGCTCCGACTGCCTATTGGGTTGTGGATGAAAGGCTGTGCTAAGCTCTACACGGGTCCCCAACTCACTCTATAATGCTCTCCTGAAATGTTAAGTAAACTGAGGGCCTCTATCTGATATGACGGAAACAGGTACACCATGCAACCGAACTATCTCCTGAATATAAATCTGGGCCAACGTCTCTGAAGTATACGTAGTCACAACCGGAATGAAGTGTGCCGACTTGGTCAGCCTGTTGAGAATAACCCAAACTGCATCAAACTTCCGCAAAGTCCGCGGCAACCCAACTACAAAGTCCATGGTAATGCGCTCCCATTTTCACTCCGGTATAGTCATCTGCTGAAGTAGGCCTCCTGGCCTCTGGTGCTCATACTTAACCTGCTGGCAATTTAGGCACCTAACTACATACTCAACAATGTCTTTCTTCATCCATCGCCACCAATAATGCTACCTCAGGTCGCGATACATCTTCATAGCACCTAGATAAATAGAATACCGAGAACTATGTGCCTTCTCTAGAATCCTTTCCCTCAGACCATCAACATTAGGAACGCATAGACGACCCTGGAGTCACAAAACACCATCCTCGCCGATAGTAACCTCCTTGGCACCACCCTGCAGTACCATGTCTCTGAGAACTAACAAGTGCGGATCATCAAACTGACGAGCCTTGATTTGCTCCAATAGTGAAGACTAGGTAACGACGCATGCAAGAACTCGGCTGGGCTCTAAAATATCCAACCTCACAAGTCTATTAACCAAGGACTGGATGTCCAAAGCTAATGGCATGTCCTCTGCTAAAATGAATGCCAAGCTACCCATACTCTCCCCCTTCCTGCTAAACGCATCCGCAACTACATTTGCCTTGCCCGAATGGTAATATCATAGTCCTTTAGCAACTCAAGCCACCTGCGCTGCCTCAAATTGAAATCCCTTTGCTTGAACAAATGTTGTAGGCTGCGGTGATCAGTGTAAACCTCACAGGTCACCCCATAAATATAATGCCTCCAAATCTTAAGAGCATGAACAATCGCGGCCAACTCTAAATCGTGCACAGGGTAATTCTTATCGTAGGGCTTCAGCTGACGCGACGCATATGCAATAACTACCCCTCTTGAATCAATACACAACCTAAGCCAACGCGTGAAGCATCGCAATACACAGTATACATCCCCGAACCGAAAGGCAACACTAGAACTGGTGCCGTAGTCAAAGCTTTCTTGAGCTTTTGAAAGTTTGCCTCACAATCGTCGGACCAATGGAACAGAGCACCCTTCTGGGTCAATCTAGTCAAAGGTGCTGCAACAGAAGAGAAGCCCTCCACAAACTGGCGATAATAACCTGCCAACCCCAAGAAACTTCTGATCTCAGTTGCTGTGATGGGACGAGGCCAACTCTAAACCGCCTCGATCTTCTTAGGATCGGCCTTAATACCGTCTCCTGATACAACATGCCCCAAGAATGCCACAGAATCTAGCCAAAACTCACACTTGGAGAACTTAGAATATAGCTTCTGTTCCCGCAAGGTCTGAAGCACCACTCTCAAATGTTGCTCGTGCTCCTCTAAGCTACGCGAGTAGATCAAAATGTCATCAATGAACACAATGATGAACAAATCAATATATGTCCTGAACACCCTGTTCATAAAATCCATAAACACCGTTGTGGCGCTAGTCAAACCGAAGGATATCACTAGAAACTCATAATGGCCATATCTAGTCCGGAAGGCAGTCTTCGGAATATCCGAATCTCGAATCTTCAAATGATAGTGTCTCGATCTCAAGTCGATCTTAGAGAACACCCTGGCACCCTGCAACTGGTCAAACAAATCATCAATATGCAGCAACGGGTACTTGTTCTTAATGGTAGATTTGTTCAACTGGCGTTAATCAATGCACATCCGCATAGTCTCATCTTTCTTCTTCACAAATAACACTGGTGCACCCCAGGGCAATACACTTGGTCTGACGAACCCCGTTGCTAGCAACTTCTCAAGTTGTTCCTTCAACTCTTTTGGATCCATGCAGTACGGTGGAATAGATATAGGCTGGGTACCTAGAGCCAAGTCAGTATAGATATCGATATCACGATCTGGTGGCATTCCTGGAAGATTAGAAGGAAACAAATACGAGAACTCCTGGACTACGGGCACTGAATCGATCGCTGGAGACTTTGCAGTAGTATCCCGAACATAAGCTAGATAAGCCAAACAACCCCTCTCGACCATATGTCAGGCCTTTAGAAAAGAGATAACTCAGCTAGATGCATTGACAGACTACCCCTTCCACTCCAATCTAGGCAACTCTGGCATCTCTAAGGTAATAGTCTTTGCATGACAATCAAGGAAAGCATGATATGGAGATAACCAGTCCATGCACAGGATGACCTCATAGTCGGTCACATAAAGCAACAGAAGATCTGCTCTAGGCTCAGAACCACAGAATGTGACAAAACAGGACGATGGATCTGATCCACAACAACAGAATTGCCCAGAGGAGTGGACACATAAATAGGAGTACCCAAGGACTCACGAGGAACACCCAAGAAATGAGCAAAAAGAGATGACACATATGAATAGGTAGACCCTGCATCAAATAATACCGAAGTAACCCTACCGCATACAGAAATACTACCTGTGATCACGGCATCTGAGGCGACTGCATCTGGCTGGCCTGAAAAGTATAGAACCTAGCTGGAGCATCGACTGCTTGGCCTCCCCTGACTGGACTGTAGTTGGCTGGCCTCCACCTCTAGGACGGCCCCTACTTGCCTGCCCTCTGCCTCTCGGCGCCGGATGGCTGGTGCTGTAATCATGGGTTGCTAACCCTGATGCACTTCCTTGCCCCAAAGCCTGGGGCAGAACCACCGCACATGACTGAGATCTTCACACTCGAAATAACCTCTCGGTACGGTGATCTACTGACCTGAAGCCTAACCCTTATGGCTTGAATACCCACAGGAAGGACCCTGAATAGATGGTGGGCGGTATGAACTCTCTGGCATGGCGCTGAAATAGGGTGGCACTAGAGCACCCCAAGGGGGCGGCAGTGCTGGATATATGGGTCGGCTAGACTGACCCCTCATGAACTGACATCCGCCCCCAGCCTGGGGCACCTCTAAACTCTCTAGAATAATAGACCCGCTTGTCCCGTGACATATTCTCTTGACCCCGCTGACGGTAACCCTCGATTCCCCGAGCTATCTCCACTACTAGCTGGTAAGAAGACCCCATCTCAACCTCCTGAGCCATAGTTGCCTCAATACCTGAGTGCAACCCTGCCACAAACATATGTACTCTTTTCGCCTCAGTAGGAAGTATCATAAGTGTATGGCGAGACAACTCAGAGAATCTCGCCTCATAATCGGTCACTGACATCTGACCCTGCTGGAGTTGCTCAAACTGAAATCGCAACTCTTCCCTCTGAGATGGTAGAATATACCTGTCTAGAAAGGTACGTGTGAACTGTTCCCAATTCAAGGGAGGAGAACCTGCTGGTCTGCCAAGAAGATAAGACTGCCACCATCTACGGGTCCTGCCTTCCAACCGAAAAGTAGTAAAATCTACCCCGTGGATCTCTAATATCCTCATGTTGTGCATCTATCTCTGCACCGATCAATGAAGTCTTGGGGATCTTCATGTCGCTCACCTCCGAAGACAAGAGGGTGTAGCCTGGTCCATCTGTCCAATAGCTTCTACGGCTCACCGACCGCAATTGGTTTGGGCTCAGGTACGATTGTTGCCACTGGGTGGGTTTCGCCCACGGGTAGTGTGCCTGGGGTCTGATATACAGCAGATGCATGCCTAGGAGCCTGATTAGTAGTGGTCTGTGCTCCCCCTCCCGCCTGAGATGTGGCTGGGTCTGTTGGAAATAAACTAGCCTAAGTCATGGTGTCCATGAACCACAGCATACGGCCCATGACCTCCTAAAATCCCGATGCGGACATGAAATCCACCAGGGCTTGCTCTGCTGCAGGCATCTTGCCCTGCTCCTAAATAATAGGATCCTCTGCTGGATCCGCTGGTGGCATAGCTGGAGCAACTCTGGGATGTCCTCGCCCCCTACCTCAGGCTGGTGCCCTCCCCGGGCCTCTGCCTCGGCCTCTGGCAATAGGGGGAGCAGCTCCTCCCAGGTCTGGAACATCCGTTGTGCGCGTTCTCACCATCTATGAGAGAATAAGATAAAGATACTTGCATAACATCAACTACACGATAGGAGATGAAGAATGAGTAGTTTCCTAGCACTCTATAGCTTCTCGAAGATAAGTACAGACGTCTCCGCACTGATCCACAAGACTCTATTAGGCTTGCTTATAACTTGTGAGACCTATGTGAACCAAGTGCTTTGATACCATATTGTCACGACTCAGTTTCTCCTATAGGTCATGATGCCGTCCAACGTTACCACTAGGCAAGCCAACAATGAACTAACCGTGTGATCTTTTCTTTTAGATATTTGAAATAGTTTATTTTTAATTATTCTGAAATCAAGAAGTGAAAAAATTAGTAAAGTGAGAAAGTAAACCATTTTTAAAAGCATTGGGATGAAGTAATTACTCAAAAATCAATTAGTGTCTACTAGCGTCAATCTCCAAGACCTGGTGGCACAAGTGTATCAGCTACTAGTAGAATATACAAAAGAATACTACACTACTGTCTGAAGTAAAATAGACAGAAAATAGAAACAAAAAAAAGACTTCGGCCTCACCGTCAAGTCTTGTGGAAATCACGGATGCACGCCGGACTGGTATCCAAATGCACCTGCCTCACATCTTGCACATTTAGTGTAGAAGTGCAGCGTGAGTACATAAACAACATGTACCCAGTAAGTATCCAGTCTAGCCTCGAAGAAGTAGTGACGAGGGGTCGACTCCGACACTTACTATGGGCTAACAATAAAATAATAGAAATTCTAAATAAACATGGGCTATGTAAATGAAACTGTTAACTCAATAACAAGAAACAAATAAACCATTCTTTACTGATAATAATTTCCAAGTAAATTTCCATCATGTAACAATTTAACCACTCAATCCAATGAAGTAATATCAATTCAAATTGGACTCCAAGTAATATTACGCACGAATTACGTCGAGGTCGTACGGCTCGATACAAAATACAAATATATAAACTGTGCACTGACGAGGGTCGAACGACACGAACCATAGATGTATCATTTCTACTGCCGAGGTGTTCATCCTGCTCTACAAGAAGAGAAAATACTTTATATTATCCGATTTAAAGACCATTAAGAGGCTAATATTCAAAGAATCACTAATTTCCACTAACGGTTAACTAACCCGTCCAAAACTCAAATAAATAAAATTCGACTTTTACCATTCCTTTATCAAGTCCCAATATTATTTAAGCACTTAAATTAATCAAGTAGGGAGCAAACATCACAAGTATAACATAGTTTTGGGTCCTAAACTACCCGGACATAAGCATAATTAGTAGGTACGCAGGGACTCTCGTCACCTCGTGCGTACGTATCCTCCCACAAATAGGAACACATATTGATTCAATTCATCTATGGGGTTGAGTCCCTCTTACAAGGTTAGAAAAGAGACGTAGCTCGTCTCAAAGCTTACTTTTCGATCCACAATTGTGCTTTAACCCTCAAATCGATGTCAAACGACTAGAAACTAGTCAAATGTTATATAGAATAATCAATATATGTTCAAAAGTTCATATTCAAACTATTAGAGTGATTAACCAACCCCAATTGAAGAATTTCTAAAATTCAGCCCCGGGCCCACGTGCCCGGATTCCGAAAATTTTCGAAGATAAATGTTACCCATAGCCTCAGTAATTCAAATATATAATTTTCACATCGTTCCATAATCATTTCGTGGTTGAATCCCATTTTTATGAAAGCCTAGGTTTTTCATCTAAACCCACAATTTCTACTAATTTACATGTTAAAATCTACCCATAACTTTGTATTTAACTCACATTGTGTAGAAATTACTTACCTCAAAGTGTTGGGTGAAAAACCCTCTCCAAGAGCTCTAAAAATAGCCCAAGGAATGAAATAAATGAGCTCAAATGCCTAAGTCCCGTATTAAATGAGGTTCTACTCCAGCGATCCTCGCACCCGTGATGAAACAGCCACACCTGCGGTTCCGCTTCTGCAGGAAAACCCACGCAGGTGAGGACCAAGGCCTGGCTTCCCCTTTCCACTTCTTCGCCCAACTGGTCGCTCCAGCGAGCCCGCGCTGCAGTGAAAGCTTTGCACCTGCGCCTTCATAGGTGCGGTCCCTGGCTCGCTCCTGCGGCTCTTGGGCTGTCCACACTGGTCCACTTCTGCGGCTCGTGGCTCGCTTCTGTGAGCCAGACCTGTAGCTGGCCAAGTGCAGGTGCGATTTGTCACGTCTCGAACCTAGGGGCGAGACCGACACCCGGTACCTTACTCAATCGAGTACCAACATAATGTATCTTTTCATGTTATACTATCATAGATAACTAAGCCGGAAGGCTGCCGTGAGATAAGTAGAATTCAACATGCGATACCAACTTATACATAATACATACGGGCCTATAGGACCAAAATAACCACTCGTATACTGAACATAGGCCCACAAGGCCATACAATCTTTTACGTACATGACATCTGTCTACAAGCCTATAAGAATACATAATTTTCATAAAGGTGAGGACAGAGTCCCGCTATACCAAACAATACACATCTAAATCATACTAACCAAACAAGCAACTCCGAAGCAAATGGAGCGCACCAACATCTTCCGCTGAGCTGATAGCCTACTTGGAGGGCTCTCGACCTGTCTATCGGGATCTGCGGGCATGAAACGTAGCGTCCCCAGGCAAAAGGGCATCATTACGATTAATGTACCGAGTATGTAAGGCACATAAATAAGTACATTACAAACATGGAAGAAATATAGAGTAAATGACTCAATCTGTAAGTCTGGATAACTCTATAATCATGAAATAATTATAGTGGCATGCATATGCGTATGAATGTCATGTCGTGCATAGGTACATGTTTCATCACATCATCAGGCCTCTGAGGGCATCCCATCATATCATCTCGGCCACTGTGGGAAAAATCATCAACGTATACCAGTTGATCAGGTGGTGGTACGTATATAACGCCGTAGCCTTTTCCCATTTTCCATATACATATACATACATATATACGCGTGAATAACACCGCCTGGTCATGGGTCAATGTAAATGAATGCAATGTATGAAATGCATAAGAAATACGTTAATAAGATTTTCTCGGAATGCCATAAAAATCAATATACCTATCGGATAAACTTTATCAAATACGTATTTTTCTGAGACCCATGAACAGAAGACATAATAATAATTCACATGGGGAATCAAGAATATAGACACCCCTAGTATTTCTATGAATAGAGTCATTTATGAAAGTTGCGTATTTTGCTCGGATTATGCCAAAAAGAAAGAAGAGATAGCCTTAACATACCTGGAGTAGGGAAAAATTCGTATGATGTTCTTGGAAAAAGGTTGCACCGTACTTCGTTAGAATCGCAAAATTTTACGTTGCTAAAGTTCAAATAATTCTCGTTGGGTTGGTTGAAGAATCACGTTGCTTAATGTAATACTTGGAATCTGATTCAAGTGTTTGAAAATGAAAAGTTGAAAAATCCTAAGAATGGCCAACATTTCCTCCACTTTTAATTGTAGTGTTTGAGAATGAGATTTGTTGAAAGCATATATGAATTCACTTCTGATGGTAGAGTCTTTGGTATGGAAATGTTAAAATCTCATTGTAGTATCTTGAGAATGAATTTGTTGAAATTCACCAGAATGACTAACGTCCCCACTTGTCATTGTAGTATCTTTGTATGGAAATTATTTGAATTGAAATGCCTTGTATTTGGCATATTAGGTTGCCACCTAATAAGAATGACTAAGAGCCATTCCTTTAGGATGTGGCTTGCTGCCACGTGGGTATGGGGTGAAAAAATTTAATCTTTATCCACTTATTAGGTAATTAGGTAATGTCCCGTTATTCGGTAATTAACCAATTACCCGCATAATTAAGAATTGTCTCAAATTACTTAAAATTTTACTTATTTTTAATACACTTTGTACATCCTACTATCATGGTCATATGGTACCTTGTATGGTACTAGTCCATAAATATCGGGTATTAACGCTAGGCCCAAATTTTATCTCAACATGCCAAACTTGGACGAAAATTCATTTTCTTTGACTTGCTTCCCCTCTCACCTTCATGAATTTACTCATCACTTGTTTGAAATAGCATAATCCTTATAATCTCCAAATAATCTTTTCCTTGGACTGATGTCAATTACCTTACGACAAATTCAATGTACAATACTACAGGGTGCAACATCGTCATAACTTAATACTGCGAAGCGTAACATCATCGTAATATAATATCGCGAGACGTAATATTGACGTAATATTGTGGGGCATAACACGATTGCACCAGATGCTGGGAGCTTCAGCTGATGCTCCCAAGTCCCAACTTGGTACGAGCCTCGCCCGATTATCACCCGAGACCCCCGGGGCCCCGCCCGAACATATCAACAAATTTGAAATAATAATACAGACTAGCTCACACCCTCAGAATGCATCAAACATCAACAAAACTAAGAATCACAACCCAAACCAAATTGAATCAACTTAAGAACTTCATGTTCTTCAAACTTACTCCGAACGCACCGAAACATACTTATACTACTCGGAATGACACCAAATTTTACGTGCAAGTCTTAAATCACCATACGGAACTATTCCCAGGATTGAAATCCCAATTGGACCTCGATAACACCAAAACCTACTCCAAACTAAATTTAAAGAACTTCAAAACCTTTAAAAAGCCAAATTTCACTATTAGGCGCCGAAACGCTCCCGAGTGCTCCAAAACCCGATCCGAATATACGCCCAAGTCCAAAATTATCATACGAACCTATTGGACCATCAAATCCCAATTTCGAGGTCATTTACTCAAAACGTTGACCAAAGTCAAACTTAGCCCTTTTAGCCAGCCTTAAGGAACCAAGTGTTTCGATTTCAACCTGAACCCTTCCAAATCCAAACTAACCATCCCCGCAAGTGATAAAACAGTAAAAGCACATACATGGAGTCTTATTTAAGGAAACTGGGTTCTAAAAAGCAAAATGATCGGTCGGGGCGTTACGAGTAGGTTAAAATCACTTATCAAAGAATTGAGGAAAAAGAGTTCTTGGAAAATTCGCCTCTAACATTTCTAGGTTTGAAAATTTGAGAGAATGAACTAAAATCCCATTTTCCATCTTAAGTCCAGGCGCAGATGTCGCAATTGCGACCTAGGGTTCGCAATTGCGAAAAATTCTTCGCAAGTGCAAAGTCTTCACACTTCTGCTACCATCGCAATCGTGATGGTTTGTTCGCAAATGTGAACTTGGACTTCTCGCCGGGAGTCAAAACATGGATCCAGGTCCGTTTTCTCAAAACGTTGAACGAAGTCAACTCAAATAGATTTTTAAGGCAAAATTTCATATTTTATTAGTTTTTTACATAAAAGCCTTTCGGAAAAATACCCGGACTGCGCATGCAAATTGAGGAAGGCTTAAAGAAGCTATTGGAGGCTTTGAAACATAGAATTAGTTTCTTAAACTCAAGATGGCCTATCAGGTCATCACAAAGGGTGATGTCGTGCCATTCATATTATTTGTTTATCATTTCATGAGAAGGATGAGAGTAAAAACACGAAGGGTGGTGTCGTGCCATTTTAATATTTCAGCTACCTATTTTTATTGTTGATGAATTATTTGGTTGTTACGTGACACTTCTCCTGTTGGAATTATTATAGTATCCCCCTTCGCATGTTCCCTCCCAAATTTATAAATTTATTATTTACTTTGTTCATTATATTGCTTCGTGTATGTGTATATACTTGACATACATATGTGTCTTGTCATAGCCTCGTCACTACTTCGTCGAGGTTAGTGTGAGCACGTAAATAATTTTTTTCTAATTGTTTTTTATTTTAGAATTTTAGTAATTTCTTTTTAGTTGTTTGTTTGCATTCAATTGCATTTTTGTGCATATTTAATATCTTAAAATCATAAGAAAATACCATAAAAAATATTCAATACTTTGTTACATAGCATTTTAGGTCTTAATTGCATTTAGGATTTAATTATAATAATTAAATGCATTATCAAATTAAAATCACAAAAATACAATGGTCATTTTTACATTTTTTAGCTTTTAGTTTAACTTAATAATTTTCTGTCATTAGTGTTAAGTTAATTAATTAGTTAATTGTTAGAAAATAGGTAAGTAAGATTAACTTTGCAAATAATATAATTTAGGAGTTTAATTAATTTGTTTAGATTTTAAAATCAAAGAAAATGAATAAATAAAGAAAGGTTTTGTCTAGTTTTATCTCGAATTGGGCCAGGTAACTTCAATTGGCCCAATTGATCACAAATTCGTCCCAGTCCGGACCACTTTAAATCTAGTCCAGTCCTTTAAGCCACCAAAACGATTACGTTTTACCACTTTTAATCCCCACCCTCCATGCTCTTTGATCCTACGGCCTAGAACTAATTACCCTTCCCCCATATAACTGTCCTAACCCAGCTCCCCAAACCCTAAACAAACCCTTTCATTCTCGCATCTTCCTCATCACTCTCAAAACCCTAGCCGCCCCAGATTCCTCCACCGACGGCCACTACCCAAACAACCCCAAATATTTATCCCATAATCCCTACCTCCTCCTCATCCCATATCACCGTCTCATTTCTTCTAAAAAAATGCCTAGATTCCTCCAGTTTTTAGATCTTAGAATACCAGAAACCCTAGATTTTGGCTTCAACATCTGAGTTTTTGGGGTTCGTTTGTGCAAGATTGCCTTGTTTTCTTGGAGGTTTGACTCTCATGAGTAATTTCTTCCAAGAAAATCCGGCTAGAATCTCATTCTGGGCCGGATTCCTTGGAGGAAAAGACCTTTGGGTGGCCAAATAGTATAGAACAAGCGTCGATCTTTGGTAGGGTTCAGTTACATTCTTTTTCGCGCTTTTCCTCTTCTTTTGTTGTTATTTTTGTTTAGTTCGTTTAGTTCTGAAGTCCACACTGTTTATCCTGTTAAGAAATTATTCTCTTAGCTATTAATTTGCTCACAATTCTGTGGTTGTTTAGTCTCTAGCTAGGATCGTTTGTCGTTGGTTTTGTTAGTTTGTTGATTCAGTTTAGTCTTAGCATAATTAATTCAAGTTTGTTTGATTAAGAATTGAGAATAATTGAATAACACAAAGAAGTTAAAAGATAATAGTAATTGAGACGGAAAGTAAAAAGAGAGGGATAATTTTAGAAGGTTGGAAGGGCAATTTAGTCTTTAAATCTGAGAGAATCTTAGGTTATAACTGTTTGAGAAGGTTATAGAGATAGGAGAGGGACTAAAATGCAATAATTAGGTTAGATTAGGGTAAAAAGGGTTCACTCTTAGAAGTTAAAAGGGACAGTTGTTAGAAAAGATGCTAAAATAGGATAGTTGTCCATTTTCTGTTAAAAAACAAATGCCCTCCCGCCTAATTTTTAGCTGACATATTCCCTATATCCTCTCCCCTTTTCTCTCATATAATACAACTCCTACACTCTATATAACAGAGGAAATTCTGGGCAGAAAGACTCGCGTTTGATTTTCATTCAATATTAACTTCTTTGAAAAGAAAACACTCTAAAAAGGGTTCAAATTGGATACAGACAAAAACTTCAAACCAAAAAAGAAAGGGGTTCTTCAGCTTTTGAGTTTTTCTTTTAGAATTTCTGGGTGTATATTTGAAGCTGTTTTGGCTTATTTGTTTGTTGCTATTGCTTGCTCTGTAGCTAAGCTTATTCGCCAATTTAGCCTTTATTTGGCCATTTAAAGTTGTGTTGCTGGATTCAAGGTACATGTTCTGATATTAAGTTATGTAATTGGTGTAAGGATGTCGTGTTGTTATGAAATCTCCATTATCTTTAACTTGTATGTATGCTGAATGTTCCTTCATGATTCGACTGCTAATTTGAGTGTTGCTTCACATATTTGGTGTGACAAATGCCTATACATGCTTGAAACATAAGTAGTAAAGACAATCATGAAATCAATTCTGTTTTTAATCTTTGTTTGTCAAGGTTTGAGTTGCTATTGATGGCTTTCCTATGCATGAAGTTCTGAATTTTCCCTGTAGGTCTGTGGTTTAAGAAGTAACACGCCAAAAGTGTTGGTGACGAATTTAGAGATCGAACCAGTGCTTGGCCTGATTTTAAAAGTTCCACCACTTGAAAGTGGTCATTTCTGTAATAGCTTAATTCTAGATTGGTATAGTTCCTAGTACAGAAATGTAATTATCTGGTTCATCATTAGTAAATATAGTTGTGTAAATTCAGTATTGTTTAAATCTGTAGAAATGCTTTAACTGTGGTAGTAAAGTACATATATAATTCTTCGTGGCATTTGTTAAGTTGATCGCGTGCTGAGTTTCATTCTTGTGGAAGAACCTGTTTGTTTCCAGTGTTATTGCTTTGTAAAGTTTTAGGACTGGCCACTATTCAGGACCACATTGGAAAACCTTATGGATTGGAGTTTAATTTATGGCAATGAAGTGGGTTTCCCAAGCTCGATTTTGTCAGACCCAGGCTTTATTAATAAAATAGCTCTTCGTTTCTGTAGTAGGCCGAAACACGAGCTTAGGCCTGATTCAAATTGTTGTTATTTCTGATGACCCAAATCAGCCCATAAATCAAAGTATTCATTCGCACGACTTTGGCCAAACAATCTTGGAAATTAATAAAACATGATTAATTGTGTAAATGTACGCATGACATGACTTAAGCGCCCCAAATAAAACGGACTTATGCACATGTGATCTGTTTCAAAGATAAATTCATAACACCGTAATTAAAAGCAGTGAAAAGGTAGATGTACATAGGTTCTAAGACAAAGTAATTAAAAAATTTAATTAAGCCAGGTATGATTAAAGCGACTGTGCTAAAATCACAGAATTCATGAATGGCTAACACCATTCTCCCGGTTTAATAGAATCTTTTACTCGATCTTCTAGTTTTTACAGACTTTAAAACATAGTCAAATTTCCTCGATTTGGCATTTTAAAATAAACCGGTGATTTGGGACACCATAATAATTATTCCAAGTGGCGACTCTAATTAAATAAATAATTCCATTTTGAATAATGTCACTTTAATTAGAAAAACTCCCTATTCCTCGGAAAAAGAAGGTGTGACAGCTCTAGCGACTCTGCTGGGAAATCGAACCCAAAATCTCTGGTTCAGGGATTCAGAATTCGAGCTTGTTAATATAGTCTATACTTGGCTTTCTTGGTTGTTGCTATTACTGTTTTTGTGGGTCTAATGTGTTAATTGCCGCTCATTTACCGCTTTGATATTATTTGAACTGTATTAAACTGTCTTCTTACACCTCTCTTCTGAGTCTTCTAAAAATATGGTGCACACGTACGCGTGGCCCACTTTTCTATTAGAGGTCGTACCAAATAGAACGAGGCTAGATCAGCAACTAGGCCGGGTAGACTTTCGTGCTCCCGGTACATTGTCCCCACCTCAGCTCAAGTTGTCCGCTTGGGTAAGCCATGTTTAGAACACACCCCTAGGTTTTTAAACATAGAATAACATTGCCTCATGCCGGATCCTAGTAGGAGCATTTGTTTGCATTACATGCATTTGACTTTGGGGACTCAACACAGGGTTGGGTCCGTTTAGGACAGTTGTACCCGAAATAAAAGACCATCTTGATGCATCCTACGTGCTATTTGTGCATTTATTTGTTTCGGCTTGCATTTGATTGGCTAGGGAAAGAAAATCAAGAGAAAAATTGATGTTCTAATGTCACGACCCGGATTTCCCACATTCGGGAGTCGTGATGGCGCCTACTAATGAGAGCTAGGCAAGCCAGATTTATTTACTTGTCCATTAATAACCTAATCCATTTTAACAATTTACGACGATAATACAAAAGCAACGAAATTAAGAAATAAGCGGAAGTCTTAACATTTTATAAAACTGAATAAGATGCGGAAAGTTCAACAAAATCCTCTACCCAAGACTGGTGTCACTGTACTCACGAACTGCTAAGAATACTACATACAAACGTCTGAAAGAGAATATAAGCTGTTTGTCTCGATTACAATGAGATAACAGATAAAAATAAAGGATAGAGGAGACCCCGGGCCTGCGGACGCCTGTAAGGCTACCTCGGGTCTCGCCGAAATGAAGCCTGCTCTCATACTACTGCTGCTGCTGCTCGAAACCTAGACCTGTGCAAAATAGCACAGATTGTAGTATCAGCACAACCGACCCCATGTGCTGGTAAGTGTCTGGCCTAACCCCGGCGAGATAGTGACGAGGCTAGGACCAGACTCCAGATAAACATGTACAGATATATATACAAGTACAACAGAAAAATAACAAGAAAATAGCAATTTAAGCTGGGGAAGGGAGCATGCTTCAGGGGTAACAGATAGACACAAACTATTAGGAATAATGATACGTACATCTACAGTTTAACTTCTAACAATAATGAAAAGATAAGACAACTTTCATATTTTAACTCATCTTGTTGCAGGCGTGCAACCCGATCCCATTTCTCAATATCTCGTGGTAGGCGTACCACCCGCTCCCATTTTAATATCACTCGTCGTAGGCGTACCGCCCGCTCCCATTTCAGTATCACTTGTGGTAGGCGTACCACCCGCTCCCATTTCAATATCACTCGTGGTAGGCGTACCACCCGCTCCCATTTCAATATCACTCGTGGTAGGCGTACCACCCGCTCCCATTTCAATATCACTTGTGGTAGGCGTACCACCCACTCCCTTTTCAATATCACTTGTGGTAGGCATACCACCCGCTCCCTTTACTTTCACAAAGTGCACAATACAATTCCGGCAAGGGAACAATCAAATTAATACTCTTCCCGGCAAGGGAACTATAACAACAAGTCAAACATCCCGACAAGGGAGAGTCAGCTATAACCAATCCTATTCAACTTCTTCCTGGCACAACTAATACCAATATTTAGTCACAACGTTCATAGGATCAAATAAGGGTACACAATTATCAAATTAAGAATCACGGTCATGCTTGACACCGACGCATGGATACTCGTCA
The DNA here is from genome assembly GCF_001879085.1 of Nicotiana attenuata. NCBI lineage: Eukaryota > Viridiplantae > Streptophyta > Magnoliopsida > Solanales > Solanaceae > Nicotiana > Nicotiana attenuata. Next base: position 30,603 of record NW_017674081.1, on the reverse strand, counting down.
CCATGCCCATACATCGTACTCAACATAAACAAGTAGCAATTATGACTCAACTCCTAATCCCTCAAGCTAGGGTTAAACCAAACACTTACCTCGATGCGTTGAACTCAACTCAAGCCTCAACTATAGCTTTACCCCATGATTCCACCTCCAATCCGCCCGAATCTAGCCACAAGTCACTTAATTACTTTAATAAACACTAATTGAATCAATTTGAATGCATAAAAATGAATTTTCCAAAGTTTTTCCCAAAAATTCCAAAATTGCCCCCGGTCCCACGTGGTCAAAACCCAAGTTCGAACCAAAACCCGGTTACCCATTCCTCCACGAACTCAGATATGTAATTTGTTTTGAAATCGGACCTCAAATTGAGGTCCAAATCCCCAATTTTTGAAAAACCTAGGTTCTACCCAAAACCCCCAATTTCACCCATGAAAATCATTGATTCTAAGTGGAAAACATGTTAAATGATGTTAATGAGTGAAAGAATTAAGTAAAAATCGACTTACAAATGATTTGGGATGAAACTTGTTCTTGAAAAATCGCCTAAGGAGTTGTATTTTGAAAGTAGGATGAAAAATGGCCTAAAATTCGACTAAGTATGAAAATTGCTGGGCTGCAGATATGGGAATTACGAACTGGGGTTCGCAATTGCGAACCCCGACCATTTGTGGGAATTGCGAAGCTGGGATCGCATTTGCGAACCCTTCCCATTTAGCCAGTTCTCGCATTTGCGAAGGGAAAAGTCGCATTTGCGACCACCCTACTTTCGCATTTGCGATCAGTGGCCAAAATCCCACAATTCGCAATTGCGATGAAAAGCTCGCATTTGCGAGCTCGCAATTGCGAGATGATCTTCGCAAATGTGAAAACTACAGAGCTGAGCATACCAGATTTTACAAAGTTCAAAAAATGCAATCTGTGTCCTATCCAAAACTCACCCGAGCCCTCGTGGCTCCCAACCAAACATACACACAACCTCAAAAACATCCTACGGACATCCGTGCGATCAAATCGCCAAAATAACATCATATACCCCGAATCAAGCCTCAAAACTCATGATTTCTTCCAAATTTTCATAAAATATCAAATTTCCATTTTAAGTCCGAAACACGTCAAACGACGTCCGTTTTCAACCAAACTTTACAGAAAGCGCTTAAACCATATATAAGACTTGTACCGGGCGCCGCAACCAAAATACGAGCCCGATTCCATAGTCTTTTAATCAAATTTTATTTTCATTTTCCTTAATCATTTCCAGAAAATAATTTCACACAAAAATTCATTTCCCGGGCTTGGGACCTCGGAATTCGATTCCGAGCATACGCCCAGGTCCCATATTTTCCTACGGACCCTTCGGGACCATCAAATCACGGGTGCGGGTCCGTTTACCGAAAATATTGATCGAAGTCAAATTTATTCATATTAATATCAAAAATTAGCATTTTTCACACATAATTCATATTTAAGCTTTCCGGCTACACGCCCGGACTGTGCACGCAAATCGAGGCAACCCTAAATGAGGTTTTCAAGGCCTCGGAAGCACAGAAAGAGTAAGGAAACAAGTGATGACCCTTTTGGTCGTCACATCTAAACGTCAATACCACACAAGAAGGGGGGTGATTTGTGTGGTACTCAATTTTCGCTCTAGAAGAACCTGGTTCTTCTAGGTGTACTAACTACTACTGTTTAAGGAATTAAAAGTACATAAAATAAAGAACACAGAGATTTTTACGTGGAAAACACCTGGCTCAAAAGGTGAAAAAACCACGACCTACTACTCAGTAAGATTTTTCCAAACTTTCACTAAAATCACTGAGCCAAAACAGCATTTACAAAAATTCTTTGTAAACCTAAGGATTAACTCTAATCCCTTTGTAGCACACAACCTCAACTGTTGCGACAACTTCAAGTTAGCCTATAACTTGAACACTCAAAGTACCTATTACAATTGCTTCTATAAAAGCTGAAAGGTACAACTTTAATCCACCTACTACAATTGAACTAGAAATAAAGAAAGACACATAAAACTCTTTATGGAGCTGGTTCTTCAATCTTGTTCAAGTAGCTTCAGGAGTGCACACTTAAATCTCACATAAATTGCTTGCAAAATCGCCTTGCTCTTTTGCTCTCAATTTAATTTAACTTCTGCGTATGTGCAATTTCCTGTAAAAGAGAACAATCACTGTTATTTAATGAGTTAGTAATTAGAGTTTGATTGAGACTCAATTGCTGATCTTCCATCGAAGTTGAGTCCTTGAACAACGCAAACTCCAACCCTATCTTTTATCCGAATTGTATTCTCTTCTCATAAGAAGACTTTCTCTCCTTATCCCATATGCAACCTTTTCGATCAGTTCAGGAGATATTGCTGCTTGATCAATAGGACTTATCTCCTTCACGTGCATCTCACATGTATAGGTTGACAAACACTGTGCTTCACATGATGGACCTGGTCCATGACTAAGTTCATTTGTCATTCTTCAAAACTTCATCTGTTCTTGGGCCAACAAATTTCCCCTTTTTGATGATGACAAACTCTGTGCTTTTTACTGATCAAATAACCAGTAAGAAATCAGCTTAACCATCAACACTTAGCTTAGAAATTTTACTTATCATCAAGGACCAGGTTAATTAGGTTATAAATATCACTTAGTTCAGAATAATGAGTAAAGCACAATATATCTCTTCCCCCTTTTGGCATCATCGAAAAGTTGCATACACGGTGTGAATCCCAGATTTTAATAAGTACTCATGGCCACTGGGGCAACTGCAAGTGAAATCATTGTGCAATTATCAATAATCAACAAACATATTTAAACTATTAAGATCAAAATCATCATTGAACAAGAGAAAATAGCAGTTGTCATTGATAAAGATATGGTTCCACAAACAGTCCACAAAAAGAACGAAAAACTTCCAAAACATGAGCAAAAAAAATAGAAACATCCCTAATCCGGGTCACTGGGGGTCACTGGGGGTACTAGACTGGTTCAGAAGACAAGTGCTGGGAGACCTAGGGCTTGGAGGAACTAGAGGGTTGAGACTGGAGAAGGTTTAGCGTATTCTAAAGCATTCCATCACTCTTCTCCTTTTCTTTTGCTAGCTCAGTTCTAAGGCTATCTCTCTCAGATTCCAACTCAGCTACTCGAGCCTTGAGCCTAGAAATTTCATCATCCTTAGTTCCACATTCCTGCACCAAAGCCCTGACCTTGCTGTTTATGGGTGTCCTCAGAGATGAACTAGGTTCAACTGGGATGGCATTGACTGGATAGTCACAAGCCATCAGGGTCTTAACACCAAAATGCCCATTGCTTGATGCCATTTCCCATTTCTTCAAAGGCACATTTAGCCTGTCCAGCACAGTAGTCAATATGAACCCATATGGAGTGGCATGAGCCTTAGAGCCATTGATGACCCTGTCGAGCAATTTGACAATGAAAGCAGGCCAATTGATTTGCATTCCTCTCACCAAGCACTCCATAAGAACCAGGTCCATGTAATTTGCAGTGTGCCTTCTCTCCTGTCTGGGCAAGAGGCACTTGTTGACAAATTCAAACAAGACCTTGTGCTCAAGCCTCATTTCACTTTTCTGCAGAAATCTAGCTTCAGGCACATCTCTAGAGTCACAGAACCTCCTGGTGATTTCAAGAGCAGTAGGGAGAGAATCCAGACATAACCACCTTTGCCTTGTATAGTCATCATACCCTTTAGTAGGTATGTCCAGGATCTCACCCAGTTTGACTGCATCAAACTTCACTTTGACTCCTTTCACCAGGCTGGTGACTACTCCATCCTTCACAGCAGCATTGGCCATAAATTCAATCAATTCATTCCTGGCCAGCCTCCCATCCATTTCAAGGACCATGTCCTTCCAACCTTGTGCAGCTAAAGCATCCACCAGTCTCATCATCCCTGGTTCTTCCAGGTCCTTCAGCAATCTACCTTTCAAGATTTTTCTCCTGCCAAAAATGGCAAACTTATCCTGCTCCTTCTCAGATTCCTCTTCTTCTTCTTCTCCACTCCACTCTTCATCTTCTTCAGTAATTTTCTTTTGCTTGCCTTTCATTGCAGATCTTGTCCTCTTGGCCAATGAGGGTTCAGCAGACATAGGTACAGGAGAAGACTTCTTGGAAGAAGTCTTGGACTTTTTAGATTTTGGTGTAGGAACCTCCACTGTTGTTCCCCTTTCTTGATGGACCAGTTCCATCTCCTCTTCTTCTGCAACCTCAGAGGACTCTACAACCTTTCTCTTTCCCTTCTCCATTTTCTTTTTCTTGCTTTCTTCCAGAGCTTTTTGTCGGTCAGCTTCACTTTGTCTTACCCTACTTCTTGTAGCTCTTCCCTTAGGCACTGGAGGGGCAGTAGATTTTGGGGATGAAAGTTTTCTTTTCTTGGTTGGTTTGGGTACATTTTGGGCCTTTTGTGAGGTAGCTTTGCGCTTCTTTGGGTCATAACTTGCCCCAACCTTTTTTCAGAAGATCAGCCAGGGTTTCCTCAGCAAATGAACCAGGTTCATCTCTTTGTTTGCTTAGATGAACCAACCCTTCAGCTGCTTCCCCAGAGCCACTTCCCCCTGACTTTATGCCACTCTCTTCTTCACCCTCATATATAGCAAGAACTGCTCCTTTCCCTTTTCCCCTCTCTTCACCACTTGCTCCCTCTCTCCCTTTTCCTTTCTTTTTACCTCCACTCCTTCTCGATTTAGCCAACATTACATCTCTAACAGGTCCAACTAGAACAAACCTATTTTCTACGTTTTCAACCACAGAAGAACTTACCTTAGCAGGGGTTTCTTGAATTTTCTCAGTGTCAGAAGACCCATTTCCTTCACCTTCACTGGCATATATAAAGGATTTGGAGTCAGAACTGGAGTCAGACTCTTGAGCTGGGCTTTCTTTCATCTGGCTAGCTTTCAATCTCTCATTTAAAACTTTCCTCAGAGCTCCAGATGCTACTATTTTTCTAGCCAACATTTTCTGCCTTCGAAGCCTAGGTTTTGGGGATTCACTAGGAGGAGTAGATGAGGATGAATTTGAGGGTGATGGTG
>NW_017674081.1:19593-22688 GCF_001879085.1 Nicotiana attenuata | reverse complement strand
TTTTCAAATTCAGTTCCATGATCAGACCTAATGGATACAAGTTGATTTCCTAATTGTTTCTGAGTTTTTCTAACAAATGCAGTAAACATGTCAAATGCTTCATCTTTAGAAGTTAGAAATAGAACCCAGGTAAATCTAGAATAATCATCAACAAGCACCATTACATATTTCTTTCCACCCCTGCTCATGGTTCTCATTGGACCACAGAGATCCATATGGATCAGTTCCAACGACTTGGCTGTGCTTACCATTTTCTTGCTTTTAAAGGATGATCTTACCTGCTTCCCCCTTGCACATGCCTCACAAACTTTGTCTTCCTTGAACTTGATGTTGGGCAACCCTATCACCAAGTCCTTAGAGACTAATTTGTTTAGCTGATTCAGACTGGCATGACCAAGTCTTTTGAGCCACATGAGGGGATCATTAACCAACACACTTAGGCAAGTGAGTTCATTTTCTGAGAGAGTGGACAAATCTACAATGTAAATATTGTTAACTCTCTTTCCCTGCAAAACAATCTTATCAGTAGTAAGGTTAATCACAAAGCATTTAGAAGAGGTGAATGCTACAAGGTTACCTCTGTCACACAGTTGTGACACAATGATCATGCTATATTTCAAGCCATCTATCAAGTAGACATTCTCAATGGAGTGAGAGTCTGTCTTACCTACCTTTCCAACCCCAATGATCTCACCTTTCTTTCCATTCCCAAAGGAGACATTACCTCCTTTTAAGTCCACAAGTGAAAGGAACTGGTCCTTGCTCCCAGTCATATGTTTTGAGCAGCCACTATCCATATACCATATTTGGCTACTTCCTTTCACTTGGACCTGCAAATAGAAATCAGGGGTTAGTCTTAGGAACCCAAACTAGTTTGGGTCCCTTTCTATAGGCAAAAGGATGAATAAAATTCCTTTTTGCCCACCCAAGAAGCTTACTTTTCTCTTGAACAAAGGCTTTGTTCTTTTATATTCATTTTTGTAATGGCCAGTCTTGCCACAGTGTGTGCAGACTTTATTCTCAGGAAGAGTGAGGTACTTGCTTTTAGGGTCCCACTTTGGCGCTTGAGTCCCATAGCCAAGTCCTCTTTTGTTGCTACTGTGATGCTCTTGCAACCAAGAAAGTGCATCAGAAGCCTTGTTCCATTTGCAAGTTCTGTCTAGTTCATGTTTCACTTTTCTTAGATCTTCTTTTAGGACCTAAATCAATTCATCCTTCTTGTACAACTCATCCTTCATTTTTCCTAAGTTTTCCTCTAGAGTGAGATATTGTTATGACCCAAAATGTCATCTTTAAATTAAATAATTATCTCGTTATTTAAAAACCTTTAAAAGCATTATTAATCATTCCTCGACTTGCGTGCACAGTCCGTATAATTTTTTGGAGGGTTTTTAGGTGAAAAATGGATTAAAATGTGAATTAGAGCTTTAAAACTCAACTGAGTTGACTTCGTTCAATATTTTGGGTAAACAGACCCGGACCCATAATTTGACGGTCCCGGAAGGTCCGTGGAAAAATATGGGACTTGAGCGTATGCCCGGAATCGAATTCCGAGGTCCCAAGCCCGAGAAATGAATTTTTGAAGAAAATTATTTTCTGGAAATTTCTATGAGATTTGGAAATGAATTGTGATTAGAACTTGACGGTATAGGGCCCATATTTTGGTTCCAGCGCCCGGTACAGGTCTTATATGTGATTTAAGATAAGTCTCTGAAGTTTGGTAAGAAACGGACTTGAAACGACCTGAATCGGATCGTTTTTGAGAAAATTGGAAATTTGAAGTTTCCGGTTCGATAGTGAGATTTTGATTCAAGGGCCGGAATGGAATTTCGGAAGTTGCAGTAGCTTCGTAGTGTTGAATGTGACTTGTGTGCTAAAATTTCAAGTCATTCGGACGAGGTTTGATAGATTTTTTGATCGAAAGTGTAATTTGAGAGTTTTTGGAATTCTTAGGTTGAATACGATGTAAAATTTGTGTTTTGATGTTGTCTTGAGAGTTCTGAAGATTGGAACAAGTTTGAATGATGTACTAGGATTGGTTGGCATGTTTGGTTGAAGTCCCGGGGGCCTCGGGTGTGTTTCGGGGTGGTTTCGGATCATTTCGGGCTGTTTTGCAATAGCTAAAGCTGGTATCTGGTGTTGTTCTTCGCATCCGCGAGGTCCTCCCGCTTTCACGAAGAAAGATTTGGCTTCTGGGATTTTGTTCTTCGCGTTCGCGAAAGGAGCCTCACGTTCGCGAAGAAGAAATTCTGTTGCGCAGGTCTTACTTCGGAGGCGCATATCTCTCAATCTACAATGAATTTTGAGATGATTCAGAAAGGAAAGTTGTAGTTATTTGAATCTAGTTTCCAGAAACATATTATAATAGTCATTTGTCCATCTGCAGCAAAAGTTATGGCCATTATACTAGCGGCTGTCCGAGAAGAGTTTGGAAAATGATTTTTGAAAATTTTGTTCTTCGCGAACGCGAGAGGAGGACCGCGAACGCGAAGAACAAATCCCTGGGCAGCAGAATAAAGTCCAAATTCGTCTCACTCTTCCATTTTTGGACCAAGGGAGCTCGGGTGAGGCGATTTTTCGAGAGATTTTCAAGAAAACATCGGGGTAAGTGTTCTTAACTCAATTTTGGTTAGATTACTCGAATCCATCGTTGTTTTTAACATTTAATTGGTGGTTTTAGTTGGTAAAATCTTGAAAACTCTCTTGGTTTAATTTGAAGATTTGAGGGTCGAGTTGATGTCGGATTTTGGTAAAATTGGTATGGTTAGACTCGTGGTTGAATGAGTTGTCGGATTTTGTGAGTTTTGTCGGATTTTGAGACGTGGTCCCCACGGGCGATTTTGAGTTAAATTTCGGATTTTTGTTGGAAAATTAGTATTTTCATATGGAATTAATTCGTACGATTTATATTTAGTATATTGAATTATTATGACTAGATTTGAAGCTTCGGACGAATTCGCGAGGCAAAGGCTTGTTGGAATTTTGAATTGGTTGCAAAGCGAGATAAGTGTTTGGTCTAACCTTAGCTTGAGGGATTAGGAGTTGTGTCATAATGTTATGTGTTATTTGTTGAGTACGACGTATAGGCATGGTGA
>NW_017674081.1:16007-16913 GCF_001879085.1 Nicotiana attenuata | reverse complement strand
ATCTTGAGGGTAGCAATATCTTAGATTCCTGAATAGCAGTGATTTTGCTTTCCCATGAGACTGGCAAAACCCTTGTCAAGATTTTCTCAACCTTGTCTTCTTCAAGAATAATCCTTCCAAGGGATTTAAGTTCATTTGTCAGTGTAGTGAACCTAGTATACATCTCTTGGATAGTTTCTCCTTCCTTCATAGTAAAATTCTCATATTGAGAATACAACAATGTTCCTCTGGACCTCTTCACTTGAGGTGTTCCTTCATGAGCCACTTGCAAAGTGTCATAGATTTCCTTAGCAGTGGTACAACTTTGGCTCCTGCTGTACTCATCTGGACCTAGTCCACACACAAGCCATTTCTTGGCCTTAGCATTTTTCTCCCACTTCTTTAGGTCTTCAGCAGTGCAGTCAGCCCTTGTCTTTGGCACATCCACTCCTTCCTCATTCTTCTTTGTAGTTGCTAGAGGACCATCACTGACTATGTCCCAGAGTTCATAATCTTCTCCTATGATATGATCCCTCATCCTGTTCTTCCACCAAGAATAGTACTGTCCATTGAAGAGTGGAGGCCTAGCAGTGGATAGCCCTTCCCAGTTCCCAGGTGGTGCACTCATTTTGATCTTTTCCTAAGGTGTTAGCCTCTTTAAGGAACCTACTCTGATACCAATTGATGTTCTAAACGTCAATACCACACAAGAAGGGGGGTGATTTGTGTGGTACTCAATTTTCGCTCTAGAAGAACCTGGTTCTTCTAGGTGTACTAACTACTACTGTTTGCGGAATTAGAAGTACATAAAATAAAGAACACAGAGATTTTTACATGGAAAACACGTGGCTCAAAAGGTGAAAAAACCACGACCTACTACTCAGTAGGATTTTCCCAAACTTCCTCTAAAATCACTGAGCCAAAACA
>NW_017674081.1:9731-12306 GCF_001879085.1 Nicotiana attenuata | reverse complement strand
TATATATATATATATATATATATATATATATATATATATATATATATATATGTATGTATAAGTATGCCTAAATGTTTTAGTATTTTTCCCAATTTTTTAAAGATTTTTCAACCAATTTATTGTCCATTTTAGCAGTATAAAACCAATAATTATTTCCAAAACTATCATCTTGGTGAATAACTTATTTTATTCTCATATTTACACCAAAATATAGCTATGGTAATTTTTATACATTTTTACAAATTTATTTGGTATTTTAAAAGCCAAATTGCATACAATTGCAATTTTAGCCTATTTTCAGAATTAACAACATTTTATAATTATGAAATTGGTTCCAATATTTTAAATTAATATTTGTATATTAATTAACTGATCAAGTACTTTTAATTTGTTTTCAAAATCATTTTTTACTATTTTTATAAATTAAAAGGAAAAAACTGGCTATTTAAAATATGGCCTCATTTGCATTTCAATTATAGCCACATTAATTCCCCAATTAACCCAATTTCGGACCTCAAACAGACCAGCCCAATTCCAATTTAACCCAGCCCTTAACCCGTTTAAAGCTACCCGACCCAGACCCCTTTTTATCCTGGCCGTTGATCTCTGAGATCAACAGCCCTTATCCGCCCTTGCCTTTTTTAATCCTAAAGACTACCCTAATCCCCTCATTTCCCTTCTATCAACCGCCTCTGAATACCCCCCTCTCTCAAACTCTCTCAAATGTTCTCGAAACCCTAATCATCTTCTACTGTCTTCTACCTCAAGCTCACCGGAATTCATGGCCTCTCAGGCCATGGATGGCTTAAACTCATCTCCCTCTGCTCTTAAACACTTGGTACTCGAAGGTTCGAGGTCTGACCTTGAAGGTTCTCGTTCAGATCTTCGCCGATTCAGGGTTCTATGGCCATCTCCGGCCTAGCTCCGGCACACTTTGGTGTTTTGAGCCTGGTTCTGACTTATTCGACTCAGATCGGACCTTTTCCAAGCCTTTCTCATTCTAGTGTTCTTCTGAAACCCTAACTATTCGAGGTTCTCTCCGATTTTTCTTAGATCTGTCACATATCTGTGCTCTACTTGGGTTTTCAAACAATTTCCCCAATTTTTTCTTTTAAAAATATCTTTAAAAAATCACTTTTTTCCGATTTAGGGTTTTCTGAAAAGCTTAAAATGTTTCTCTGACTTTTCTTTTTCTTTGTGTGTATTTGTCTATACTATGTTCTTATGTTTTCTTTTCTACCACGCATGTTCTTCTACTGTGTTCTTATGTTTTTCTTTACTATACATGTCCTTCTGTGCTTTGTTTTTCTACTGTGATACCTATATGTTCTTTTGCTATACTTTTCTGGTATTTTCTGTTCTTCTACTGTATGTATTTCCTACTGAGTTTTTAGGTTTGTTTGCCTTCTACTGAACTTTGCTTGAGTTCTTCTAAAAACCTCTTTAAACATATTTCCACTATTGTGTTCTTAAGTGTTATTGTTTTCTCTTCTACTGAACCCTGTTTAAGTCCCTTCTAAAAGGTTTTTCTTAAACATGTTTCTTCTACTACCATGATGTTCTCTCATTAATGCTTCGAATTAGTTTCTTCACTCTGTTTGCTATGAATTTTCTGTTGTATTTGCTTGTCTTCTCATGAGATTCTGAAAAGAAATCTCTGAGCCTGTTGCCTCCTCATCTCTGTATTTGACTCGAGTCGGAAACCCTAGAATTTGGGGGGTTTCCTCCGAGTTTGGTTATATGATCAGACTAGGGTTCTGTTTGAGAACCCTGGACTCTTTCAGACTCATTTCTGAGTCTATGAACCAAGTTTGAACTTCTTTGTTTGCATACAATTCTGAACCTTTTTTTTTAAAATTCTTCTACACTAGACTCTTCTATTGAATAGCATGACAAATTTCTTCGTGGCTGTATGCTTTTATATGTGTGATGAATTCTTTCTTTCGAAAAGGTTTTCCAACTTATGATTGATTCAGAATCCTTTTTTAGGTTTGATTGATTGTTACTGATTTTCCTTAAGTAAAACCTTTCTTCACCTTTTCTGACTTGGTTCATTCATACAAAATTTTCGACTCTTGATTGCTTGGCTGTCAATTGATTTCCTTTCCTTAATTTGCATGACCGTGTACTGTCAAAACCCTTTCCTTAAATAACTATTATGTATTTACCCTTCTTGCATTACTTTGAAAAGTGTTTAATTAACCCCTTTCCTTATTTACCTTGCCGTTTGAAATCAGAATCCCTTAATCAAAAGGAAACCTTGTGTGATTGATTTTTTCAAACTATTTTCTTACCTATTTTTGCTTCTTTTCTGCACTATAAATACATGGCACAATTCTAAATGACACACGATTAAGCATACAGAAATCACAACTCTCTTCTAAACCTATACTCTTGCTTCTTGACTGCACTTTGGCTCTCATAAGTCTATTGTTTCTCCTTACTTGCTTCTTTGAACTGGTATGCTCTAAGATTAATTTCAGCATCTCTCTAATGTGTTTATTTACAGTCCCTGTATCCATGCCTGCCTTCAATTCTCTGCAAAGTTAATTTTAAAGTATCTATATGCTTTGCC
>NW_017674081.1:4952-5871 GCF_001879085.1 Nicotiana attenuata | reverse complement strand
ATAATATATGAAACCGCTACAATTTTTAGGATTATATTTAGGTGTTTAGCTTAAAATAAAGAGAGATTCCTTTCACCAAATCTAAAGACTATAAAAATAAAAATAAAAAATCTAAGACTATAATAATTGGGCTAATTGATTGCAGGAAAATATGGTTGCATAAGGAATTATGGATTAAATTATCAATAATATGACATATAGGGGTCGTTTGGTAGGATGCATTAGATAAGCTAATACATGCATTAGCTTTATGTATTAATAATACATTGTTTGGTAGACATTTTGAACCTATGCATTAGTTATGCAAGCATTAGTTATACATCCTATTTGGTATTAACCTATGCATAACTAATGCATAGAAAACAATGGTATTAGCAATGCAATGGGTTTTAATGCATGCATTAGCTTAGTAAAAGACAAAATTGTCCTTCAAAATTTATGCTTGATTAAAATATGCTAGTTAGTATATTAATGCAAGTTCAAAATAATTCAAATAGCGAGAAATAAAATTATATCCCTAGTAAATAAATAAATACTTAGCATATTTCCTTTTTTATAAATAAATATTTAATTTTATTTTACAATATAGGTAGACAAATAAAATAAGTTTTTTAAAAGTTTTTCATATAAAAATATTTCTCAACATATGTTTCTTTTAAAAAGTTAGAGTTGTGGACTAGTTTTGAGGGCATTTTTATAAACAAACAATTCTTTTAGAAATTGTGCAATACTTTAATGCATCAAACCAAACAATGAATAAGAAATATGTCAGCATAACTAATACCAGCATAACTAATGCAAGCATAACTAATACCAGCATTACTAATACAGCATATTCAGCATTATTCTTATGCACCCTACCAAACGAATAATAACGCCCTTTGGAAGAAGGAGAGGGTCAAGCGGACAAGGCCACAAC
>NW_017674081.1:0-1036 GCF_001879085.1 Nicotiana attenuata | reverse complement strand
GTGGGATTGGTGGATGGTTTTAAAAATCAGCTTGGCAATTGGGTTTACGGGGTTTGCAGGTCATGCACCACATGGATCTAGCCTAAACACGGAGATACTAGCACTACTTATGGGACTCAAATTAGCTAATCAGCATCATCTTTCACCTCTGATCATTGAAATAGATGCAACTGCAATACTAGAATTACTTATTACCCCTACTGTCAAATATACTAACATGATAAATGATTGTAGGTTCTTACTCCGACAGCTGGATGAGCGAAAGGTACAAAGCATCTATCGAGAGCAAAACTGTGTGGCTGATGGTTTGGCTAAGCATGGAGCTGTTAATGTGGAGGCTAGTTGTGTACTTTTTTCAAGTCCCCCCTCGTTTGTGGTAACTTCATACCAGCAGGATCAAGCTGGAATGCCCCGTAGAAGGCTATCTAAATCAAGTTCTAGGTTACTTAGTAGTAGTACTAATAGGGTTTGTTCTAGTAGTAATCCTGGTGTGGTAGCTATTGTTTCTCCTTCTTGTTTAATAGCTACTGTTTCTACTTCTAGTTGTACTAATCTGATGCAGTATATGCATCCATCGAACTCTTATGTACCTGTTTGAATATATATAATATGTGTATCTTTTTGAACAAAAAAAAAAATCTATAGTGAAGAAGGCGTTAGCATATAGACCATAAAGCCAGAAACTGTGAGAAAGAACTTAAGCAATGAATAGTATCTTTAAGGGGTCGTTTGGTAGGATGCATTAGATAAGCTAATGCATGCATTAGCTTTGTGTATTAATAATACATTGTTTGGTAGATATTTTGAACCTATGCATTAGTTATGCAAGCATTAGTTATACATCCTATTTGGTATTAGCCTATGCATAACTAATGCATAGAAAACAATGGTATTAGCAATGCAATGGGTTTTAATGCATGCATTAGCTTAGTGAAAGACAAAATTGTCCTTCAAAATTTATGTTTGGTTAAAATATGCTAGTTAGTATATTAATGCAAGTTCAGAATAATTCAAATAGTGAGAAATAAAATTATAT
>NW_017674080.1:54695-109453 GCF_001879085.1 Nicotiana attenuata | reverse complement strand
ATTTAGAAAAATAATCAGTTAAAACTAACAGAAAGCGTACCTTTCCTCGTCCTGCCGGTAGGGGGCCGACTATATCCATCCCCCATTTTATGAATGGCCACGGTGAGGTGACTGAATGGAGGAGTTCCCCCGCCTGGTGTATCATTGGGTCGTACTTTTGGCACTGTTCACATCTTCGGACATAATCCGCTGCCTCTTTCAACATGGTGGGCCAATAGTAGCCGGCGCGGATGAGGCATCGGACAAGGGCGCGGTTCCCTATATGGGCGCCACAATGACCTTGGTGCACCTCCTCTAATACTTGCCTCGTTTGATGTGGCCCGAGACACTTAGCAAGGGGACTACCGAACGTTCTCTTGTGAAGATCGTGATTTATCAGGCTGTACCGGGCAGCTTGCACCCGGAGTTTCTTGGCTTCTTTTTTGTCGCGTGGGAGCGTTCCGTCCTGCAGGTAGGATACAAACTGGTTGCGCCAGTCCCAAGTCAGATTTAAAGAGAATACCTCGACATGGTCGACGGCTGAATGGAGGAGAGTCACCACATTTTCTTTGTTGATATTCTTGGTGGCTGCGGCCAGTTTAGCTAGGCTATCCGCCTCGACGTTTTGTGCCCTGGGGATTTGCTCGAAGCGACATTCGTCGAACTCGGGCATCATCTTGTGGATTTCTGACTGATATTTTGCAGCCTTTGCTCTTTGATTTGGTAAGTCCAGGTGACTTGATTTACGACGAGTTGAGAGTCGCAGTGGAGGATGAGTCAACGGGCCCCACATTTGATGGCTAGTTTCATGCCTGCAATCACAGCCTCATACTCGGCCTCGTTGTTAGTCATCTCGAGGCATCGTATGGACTGGCGAATTATTTCGCCCGTGGGGACTTCGAGGATGAGTCCCAATCCCGATCCCGAGGCATTCGCAGTGCCGTCAGTGTATAGGGTCTAGAGGTCGGTGTGAGCAGAGGCGCGGAGGGCCTCTTGTTCCACCTATGGCAATATCCCTGCACTGAAATCGGCAACAAAGTCGGTGAGTACCTGCGACTTGATAGCGGTTCTCGGGTGGTAGGTTATGTCATGCTCGCTAAGCTCTATGGCCCATTTGGCGAGTCTTCCCGAGAGCTCGGGTTTATGTAGGATGCCCCTCAGGGGGAAGGTTGTTATTACCTTTATGGGGTGGCATTGAAAATAAGGTCTGAGCTTTCGTGAAGCTACGACTAATGCCAAAGCCAGTTTTTCGAGGTGTGGGTACCTCGTTTCGGCATCTATCAAAGTCTTGCTGATATAGTAAATAGGGGATTGCAGACCTTTGTTTTCGCGGACTAAGACGGCGCTGATAGCGACTTCGGACACCGCCAGGTACACGAGTAGGCACTCGCTTGGATCTGCTTTGACGAGCAGTGGTGGCGAAGATAGATATGCCTTCAATTTCCTTAGTGCTTCGATGCATTCCTCGTTCCATTGCAGCCCACGATCTTTCCTCAGCACACTGAAAAATTTGTGGCATCTATCCGAGGATCGTGAGATAAACCTGGATAAAGCGGCTATTCGCCCTGTTAGTTTCTGTACCTGCTTCTTGCTATTTAGTTTCTGTACCTGCTTCTTGCTATTCAGAATCTCGGGTATCGTGTCTATGGCCTTGATCTGGTCCGAGTTGACTTCGATACCTTGCTGTGATACGAGAAAGCCCAGGAATTTTCCCGAGGCCACGCCGAAGGCGTATTTTTTCGGGTTCAACTTCATCCCGTACTGCCTTAGTATCTCGAAGGCTTGCTTTAAATGGTCGATATGGTCCTCCTTCTTTGCCGACTTCACTAGCATGTCGTCGATGTACACCTCCATTGTTTTACCGAGCTGTTCTTTGAACATCTTGGTGACTAACCTTTGGTACGTTGCACCCGCGTTCTTGAGCCCGAAGGGCATCACCTTGTAGTAGTATGTCCCTTGATGGGTGATGAAAGTTGTCTTTTCTTGGTCCTCTTCGGCCATCAGGATCTGGTTATAGCCACAGTAGGCGTCCAAGAAACTTAGCAGTTCGTGCCCTACTGTTGCATCTATCAGCTGGTCGATATGGGGCAATGGGAAAGAGTCCTTTGGGCATGCCTTGTTCAGGTCAGTGAAGTCTATGCTTATTCTCCATTTCCCACTTTTCTTTTTAACCATGACCACGTTGGCGACCCATTGGGGGTATTTCGATTCTCTGATGGAACCGTTGGCTAGTAGTTTATCCACTTCTTCACTGACTGCCTCGTTGATCGTGGCGTTGAATTTCCTCCTTATCTGTCGTACGGGCGGATAAAGTGAGTCGACATTCAGCTTGTGAGTGGCGATGTCTTTTGGGATCCCTGGCATATCTGAATGGGAGAAGGCAAATAAATCTGCATGGTTAGTTAAGAATTCATGGTACTTACCTGGGTCGGAGAGGTTGTGCCCGATGTAGGCTCTTTTTGAACTATCGGTACCGTCCAGCTGGACCGGGTCAAGATCTCAACTGTCGCTTTGCAAGCTTCTACGACATCTGGGTCCCTAATGACCTCCGTCGTCAGGTTGATTCTAGTCCCCGACATGGCTGATTGCTATGCTTCCGCGCTTGCTCCTTTGAGCTGCTTAGTATGAGTGCAGTCTTTGGCGATTCGGTAACATTCTTAGGCAGTACGTGGCTCACCCCGAATACTGAATATTCCCCACGGAGTGGGAAACTTAATTACCTGATAGAAACTCGAGGGGATGGCTCGCATGGCGTGTATCCACGGACGCCTATGATGACGTTGTAAGCCGTTTCCTGATTCATGATGTGGAATGTGGTTTCCACCGTGAGTCCTCCCGCCAAGAGTGGCAGTGATATCTCTCCGGAGTTTCACTCGACTGCATTGTTAAAACCTTTAGTGTTATGCAACGCGGTACTACCTTATCTTCGAGCCTCATTTGCATGAGGACTCTTGGGTGGATAATACACGCGCTGCTTCCGTCGTCTACCATGATTCTTTTCACATCAGTATCAGCAATGCGTAAAGTTATAACTAAAGCATCGTAATGAGGGAAAGACAAACCGTCGGCATCAGACTTATCGAAGGTGATACTATCTTCGAAGTCATCATATCGTTCGTGAGCGATCGTGCGCTTCAACTTGTATGTGGTGGTGAACTTTACATGGTTGATTGCCGAGTCGTCGCCACCACCGACGATCATCTGTATGGTGCGTGCTGGAGAAGGTGGTTTTGGTGGTCCTTGGGATTGGTCGCGTCCTTTGGCGAAATTAGCCCTTCCTTTATCACTGAGCAGCTCCTTTAGGTATCCCTGGTTCAGCATTCTGACCACCTCCTGTCGTAGACCTATGCAATCTTCGGTCTTGTGTCCTCTTTCCTGATGGAATTCGCATAGGACGTTCGACCTCCTTGCACTAGGATCTGATTTCATTTTTTGTGGCCACTGCACCTTCGTGCCCAACTTCTCCAGTGCGTACACTATTTCTGAAGGGGAGACACAAAAGTTATGAGCGGATAATAATGGGGGCATACCTCTTTCATTCCGAAGCGGGGCGGCATGTCGCTGCACGGCATCTGGATGTCTTGGAGGAGGCGGATTGGGAGTTCAGATGTAAGGCTGATGCCTTTCTCTATTGAAGCGTGGGAGTGGTTCCCGTCGCCCGTCGTTGCGTCGATCCCTCGTTACCTCTGATTGTACTAACGTTAGTCGTTGGGTTGGACCGTTAAGATCGTCTTCATCCACTCTCACTTCGGCGCAATAGGCATTATGAATCTCTTTCCACGTGGTGGGGGGATACTTCATGAGTCGGTTGAGCAGCTTCTTGGTTGCTTTTGATCCGTCTCTGTTCAACCCATTTTGGAAAGTTGCGACCGCCATTCATTCTGATACGTTTGGCAGTCCCATTCTTACCCTGTTGAATCGGGCCAGGAATTCCCTGAGTATTTCACCCGTTGTTTGCCTGATGGCGAAGATATCGTTGACCCTAGCTTCGACATTCTTTGCTCCTGCATGAGCGGTGGAGAACTTGTCCGCCATCTCTTCGAACGTCGATATCGATCTGGCTGGCAGTTGAGAGTACCATGTTAGCGCTCCTCTTGTCAAAGTTTCACCAAACTTTTTCAGCAACACGGATGGCACCTGTTCTTTCGATAGGTCATTTCCTTTTACGGCGGTCACATAATAGATCAGATGGTCTTCCGGATCCGTGGTCCCATCGTATATTTTCAAGTACGGTGGCATCTTGAAGGTTTTAGGGATTGGGTGAGGAGAGATTTCCTCACTATACGGTTGCTCGACGAACCTTCCCACATCGCGTTTCGGTAGTAGCTTAGGGGCACCAGGTATCTTGTCTACCCTTTCCTGGTGCTCCTTCATTTGATCACGAAGCGTTTTATTCTCGTTCTCCATTTCTTCCATTTTCTTAAGGATGGTTGCGAGCGCATCATCGCTTGCATTGGTATCGGTGTGGGCGTTACTTGTTCGTACAACACTGGGCTCACCAGCGGCAACGGCGATTTCTGCCATTGACGAATCTTTGATATTTCCCTGAGGTGGTTTCTCGAGCATGCTACTTAGAGTGTTCGTCAACCATTCCTCTAGTTTGCTTTTTGACTACTGGGGGCGTTTCCTTTGATGCAGATGTAGAAGTCCCTCTTTCATGCAAAATCGTTAGATCTTCGAGTGAAGAGGGTGAGATCTCCCCCTCCGGTACACTACTTGGTGTTACATTCGCGGTATTTTCTCTACCGGCTTTGTTGAGTGGGCCTATGAGGTTGGTTGAGACATCTGCTATCATCTTCAGCCTTGATTCTTTATCTGCCATTTGTTAGTTTCTATGGAGTCTGAAGAACATGTTGGACTTTTAAGCCATTGGGCTTTAAAGTATAAAAGTGTGAATTGGAAATGGAGGGAAATAAAATGGAGGGAAAAAATGAAAATATGAAGAAGTGAGCTTATGTCTTGCACTTTGTCCCTCATTGGTGAGGGACAACTACATTTGTGTGCTTATATATAGAATCACTTCTTAAAGCTCTTAAAAGGAGTTGAAGAGAATGAACCCTCACGCCGTCGTCGTCGCTCGCTCGGCTCGGCTTCGGCTTTGGATTTGGATTTGGATTTGGATTTTTCAAATGATCGATCGATAAGATTATTTTTTGGACAAAATTTATTTAATTAATTATTTAATAATTAATTAAATGCCAGATCAATGCTGAATTCAGAAATATAGTCTGGCCGCAGTCCTGGCGTAACCGCGGTAGGACAGCGCCAGAACCCTTCTACAGGTTCAGAGAGACACTTTGGCCGCGGTCCTAGCATAACCGCGGTAGGACCGCGGCAGGCGGTGAAATTTCTGAACAGGCACCTTTCCAGAACAGACATCACACCTCTTCCAATAATTGCCTATAAATTCAGAGGCATGGCTTTGTTTTTAAGACACCAAAAACATTACAGAACCTCCTTCTTTCTAAAAAATACTGCATTCTAATTCGCAGTCTCTCTCTCTCGAATTCGTAAGTGTGATTTTGCTCCGCTCTTTAAGTTCGTTGGTATCCTGCAGTTTGTATTGCCACTGTTGCAGGAAGGTTTATTCCGTTTTATCCTGGGAGGATTTAATCCATTACCTTGGCAACGTGTGAGGGGGTTAAAATTCCTTAAGGATGCACAAGCAAATTGTGGACTCGGAATATTTCTGAATCTTTACTGTTTTTCCAGTTTCTTTTATTCTTCTAATAGTTTTTTGATTTTGTGTTTTAACACAGTAGCGCTTACAAGCTTAAGGAATTTTATAATACTAACGTTTCTATGTTGAAATATATATTAAAAACCTGTTATCTATATTTTGTGTATTGTTTTGGAGACTAAAGCCTTCAAGCTTTCTACTCCAATAATTGTTCTGTCCGGTTTAAAGAATATCAAAACTTTACCGGAATAATAAACGTACGGGTTTGAAGTATATAAAAACTTCACCATTGTTACGTGTTGTATGTTTGGTTTGGTATTCAGTTTGAAGATATCAAAACTTCACTGATTGAATAAATTTCTGTCCTGTTTCCAACTCTACAGGAAAAATGACGAATGTAAACCAAACTAATGGAAATGTTGCGGGAACGGGTGCTACTGTGACGAGTGTTGCTGCCTCGTCAAGCCGTTCAACTCCTGCTCATGCTATGGCACCAGCAGAAAAACCCGAAAAGTTTTCCGGTATCGACTTCAAACGTTGGCAAATGAAGATGCTCTTCTATCTTACTACGTTGAGTTGCAGCGATTCATCAAGGAGGATCCTCCGGTGCTGGCTGAAAACACTCCAGATGACGAACGATTAGTTGTAGCTGAAGCATGGAAACATTCTGATTTCTTGTGCAAAAATTACATTTTGAGTTGTTTGGAAGATAGCCTGTACAATGTCTATAGTGTCATGGAAACTTCAAAAGCGTTATGGAATGCGCTTGAGAAAAAGTACAAGACGGAGGATGCCGGACTTAAGAAGTTCGTGGCTACAAGGTTTTTGGATTTCAAGATGATTGACACTAGGTCGGTCATAACTCAAGTCCAAGAATTACAAGTTATTGTGCATGACCTCCTTGCTGAAGGTATGACCCGAATCAATAATTTTATTAATAAGATTCATCTTATTATTAATTAAGAATTTATTATTGAAGGTATCATAAATGAGGCCTTTCAAGTCGCCGCTTTCATTAAGAAATTACCTCCGTTGTGGAAAGATTTTAAGAACTATCTAAAACACAAGCGGAAGGAGATGACACTTGAAGACTTGATTGTGCGTTTGAGGATAGAAGAAGACAACAAAAATGCTGAAAAGAAGTCACGTGGGAACTCGACAATAATAAGGGCTAACATTGTTGAGGAGGCGCCACAAAACAAGAAGAGAAAGAAGGCTTCTGGACCAAAGAATTACCCAAGCAAGAAAAAGTTCAAGGGTAATTGCCACAACTGTGGAAAATCTGGGCATAAGGCCGTGGATTGTCGTGCGCCAAAGAATGATAAGAAGAAGAAGAATCAAGCTAACATGGTTGAAAATGCTGAAGAAATGGAGGACTTGTGTACCATGTTGTCTGAATGCAACTTGGTAGGAAATCCTAAAGAATGGTGGATAGATTCTGGAGCCACCCGCCATGTTTGTGCTAACAAGGAGTTATTTTCTTCTTATGCCCCCGCAGGACCCGACGAGACAATTTTCATGGGAAATTCGTCTACAGCGAAAATTGAAGGAGTTGGCAAGATTGCGTTGAAGATGACGTCGGAAAAAATAGTGACTCTAAACCAAGTTCTCCATGTTCCAGAAATTCGCAAGAATCTTGTGTCTACCTCACTTCTTGTCAAGAATGGATTCAAATGTATTTTTGTTTCTAATAGTGTTGTACTAAGTAAGAATGATATGTATGTAGGAAAAGGTTACCTGAATGAGGGCCTTTTTAAGCTAAATGTAATAGCAGTTCCTATCAATAAAGTTAATGCTTCTTCTTACTTACTTGAGTCAAACACTTTATGGCATTCACGCTTAGGTCACGTCAACTTCAAAACATTGCGAAAAATGATAAATTTAGAAGTATTGCCAAAATTTGATTGCATTAATTCCAAATGTCAAATATGTGTGGAATCAAAGTATGCTAAGCATCCTTATAAGTCCGTTGAAAGGAATTCAAGTCCTTTAGACTTAATTCACACAGATATTTGCGACATGAAGTCAACACCATCTCGCGGTGGGAAAAAGTATTTTATTACTTTTATTGACGATAGCACGAGATATTGCTATGTTTATTTACTTAATAGTAAAGATGAGGCAATTGATGCTTTCAAGCAATACAAGAGTGAAGTTGAAACACAACTAAACAAAAAGATCAAAATGATAAGAAGTGATAGGGGTGGCGAATATGAATCTCCTTTTGAAGAAATATGTTTGGAAAATGGCATTATTCACCAAACAACTGCCCCTTACTCTCCACAATCTAATGGAATTGCGGAGAGAAAGAATCGAACGTTGAAAGAGATGATGAATGCGTTGTTGATAAGTTCTGGTTTACCACAGAACTTGTGGGGGGAAGCTATACTTACAGCTAACCGAATAATCAACCGTGTACCTCATAGTAAAACACAGTCCATTCCTTATGAAAAATGGAAAGGAAGGAAGCCCAGCTTGAAATACTTCAAAGTGTGGGGGTGTTTAGCTAAGGTACAAGTTCCTAAACCTAAAAGGGTTAAGATAGGTCCAAAAACGGTTGA
The DNA here is from genome assembly GCF_001879085.1 of Nicotiana attenuata. NCBI lineage: Eukaryota > Viridiplantae > Streptophyta > Magnoliopsida > Solanales > Solanaceae > Nicotiana > Nicotiana attenuata. Next base: position 101,233 of record NW_017674080.1, on the reverse strand, counting down.
TTGTGTATTTATTGGATATGTAACCAATAGCAAGGCATATCGTTTTCTGGTTCATAAGTCAGAAAATCCTGAGATTCACGTTAATACGATAATAGAATCAGATAATGCTGAATTCTTTGAAACTATTTATCCGTATAAAAAGGAAAGTGAAGTGACCTACCAAAAGTCAAAACGACCTCGGGAGGAAATAACAGATGGTATGCCTAATGAGGAAAATCCGAGAAGAAGTAAACGTCAACGGACATCTACTTCATTCGGTCCAGATTTTCTGACTTTCCTGCTAGAAAATGAGCCTCGTACCTTCAAGGAAGCAATGTCTTCCTCAGAAGCACAATATTGGAAAGAAGCTGTCAATAGTGAAATAGAATCCATATTGAGCAACCATACCTGGGAATTGGTTGATCTTCCTCCAGGTAACAAAACATTGGGTTCTAAATGGATTTTCAAGAAGAAAATGAAAGACGATGGTACTATTGACAAATACAAGGCAAGACTTGTTGTCAAAGGATTTAGACAGCGAGAAGGTCTTGACTATTTTGACACATACTCGCCGGTAACAAGAATTACATCCATTCGGATGCTAATAGCGTTAGCCGCCTTGTATGGTCTTCAAATCCATCAAATGGATGTAAAAACAGCCTTCTTAAATGGTGATCTAGAGGAAGAAATTTACATGAACCAACCTGAAGGGTTTGTGGTTCCGGGAAAAGAAAAGAAGGTGTGTCGACTTGTTAAGTCCCTTTATGGACTAAAACAAGCACCCAAGCAATGGCATGCGAAATTTGACCAAACAATGTTGTCAAATGGCTTTAAGATTAATGAATGTGATAAATGTGTTTACATTAAGAACGTTCCAAATCATATAGTCATTGTTTGCTTATATGTTGATGATATGCTAATAATGAGCAAAGACATTGCCGACATTCAAGCTACTAAGCGTATGCTTGCTAGTAAGTTTGATATGAAAGACTTAGGAGTTGCCGATGTAATTCTAGGAATTAAAATCAAGAGGACTCCTCAGGGTCTAGCTTTGTCTCAATCACATTACGTGAAAATGGTACTTGAAAAATTCAAACATTTGGAATTTAGAAGTGCAAGAACTCCAATTGACTTAAATCATCATCTTATAAAGAATAAAGGTGAAAGTACGTCTCAATTGGAGTATGCTCGTGTGTTGGGAAGCTTAATGTACATCATGAACTGTACACGACCTGATATAGCTTGTGCGATAAGTAAACTTAGTCGATTCACAAGTAATCCAAACAAACATCACTGGGTGGCAATGAAACGAGTTTTGGGATATTTGGAATATACCCAAGACTACGCTTTGCACTACAATAAATATCCTGCGGTTATCGAAGGATATAGTGATGCAAATTGGATAACCGGCTCAACAGAAACAAAGTCCACAAGTGGATATGTTTTTACTGTTGGTGGAGGAGCAGTATCTTGGAAGTCTTCCAAACAAACGTGCATCGCTCGCTCTACAATGGAATCAGAGTTTATAGCTTTGGATAAAGCCGGTGAAGAAGCTGAATGGCTTCGAAATTTCTTAGAAGACATTCCGTTCTGGCCAAAACCTTTGGCTTCTATTTGCATACATTGCGATAGTGAGGCTGCAATAGGACGGGCAGGGAGCGTTATGTATAACGGAAAGTCTCGTCATATACGACGAAGACATAACACCGTTAGACAACTACTTTCTAGTGGAATTATCACTATTGATTATGTAAGATCAAAGGATAATGTGGCGGATCCGCTTACAAAAGGCTTAACTAGAGAGGGAGTTGAGAAATCATCTAAGGGAATGGGACTATGGCCGAGGACAAGTCAACATGGCGGTAACTCTACCTAGAATTTTGGATGTTCCGAGATCTAGGTTCAAGGAGCTCAAACAAAGTTGTGATTGACCGGTTCAACATTGTCAAAGTAAAATCTTTGGTCCATTCTCGTGATGAAGACAATGTTCAGTAACAAGGATAGAACTTTACACGTTCTTTAATGATTACCTAAGTTTGATATGGTATTTATCAAATAGTGTCAATCTAAAGGATTACACGTTTAGGAATCACCTATGTAAGTGTGAAGTGGAAGCCGCTTCAATGAGAATTCTGTAAGGCCAATTCTCTACGCACTTATGAAACCAGGCGGTGTTCATGGCTGAAACGAACACAACAATGAGAACTAAAAGACGGTTAAGGGTTGGTTGTGTGACATATGGTTGTCTAGGTATACACTAAAGTTCGACGGTTCAAAGATATCAAATCTACCGATTGACCGAGTATATCCGACATATGTTCACTACGGAAAGTTCAAAGGGAAACCTACTTATCCAGATGCAATTAATCCTTACTTGCAAATCACACAACTTTCATCTATGATCTTTCTTGATACAACCATTCCCATTCATGTGGACGATTGTTGGACTTTTAAGCCATTGGGCTTAACAGTATAAAAGTGTGAATTGGAAATGGAGGGAAATAAAATGGAGGGAAAAAATAAAAATTTGAAGAAGTGAGCTTATGTCTTGCACTTTGTCCCTCATTGGTGAGGGACAACTACATTTGTGTGCTTATATATAGAATCACTTCTTAAAGCTCTTAAAAGGAGTTGAAGAGAATGAACCCTCGCGCCGTCGTCGTCGCTCGCTCGGCTCGACTTCGGTCTTGGCTTTGGATTTGGATTTGGATTTGGATTTGGATTTGTCAAATGATCGATCGATAAGATTATTTTTTGGACAAAATTTATTTAATTAATTATTTAATAATTAATTAAATGCCAGATCAATGCTGAAGATTCAGAAATATAGTCTGGCCGCGGTCCTGGCGTAACCGCGGTAGGACCGCGCCAGAACCCTTCTACAGGTTCAGAGAGCCACTTTGGCCGCGGTCCTAGCGTAACCGCGGTAGGACCGCGGCAGGCGGTGAAATTTCTGAACAGGCACCTTTCCAGAACAGACATCACACCTCTTCCAATAATTGCCTATAAATTCAGAGGCATGGCTTTGTTTTTAAGACACCAAAAACATTACAGAACCTCCTTCTTTCTAAAAAATACTGCATTCTAATTCGCAGTCTCTCTCTCTCGAATTCGTAAGTGTGATTTTGCTCCGCTCTTTAAGTTCATTGGTATCCCGCAGTTTGTATTGCCACTGTTGCAGGAAGGTTTATTCCGTTTTATCCTGGGAGGATTTAATCCATTACCTTGGCAACGTGTGAGGGGGTTAAAATTCCTTAAGGACGCACAAGCAAATTGTAGACTCGGAATATTTCTGAATCTTTACTGTTTTTCCAGTTTCTTTTATTCTTCTAACAATTTTCTGATTTTGTGTTTTAACAGAGTAGCGCTTACAGAACATTGATTGTTGTTTTCGATATCCTAGATATGAACTATGATTTCGACTACCGAAATCCCCACAGACGGCGCCAAATTGTTTGACTCAAAAGTTGTTTAACACTTTTTAAACAAATCAATCAATATAGATGAAGGGGTAAATCATAATCGAAGATAATAAACCCTAGGATGATCTTGGTAATTGGTTCAGGTAAAAAATAATACAAATCGGAGAGAGAGAGAAGGTGATAATCTTCGAGAGATAAGAGAGAGAGATAATGTTAGAGAGATGAGAGAGCCAGAGAGCTTGTATTTCCAATAATGAATCCCCCTTTTACAAGGCTCGGACCCCCTTTATATAATAGAGGATCCCTATTTAAATATTAAAACACAGAAATAAAGTACATGCTATAGAGGGGCCGACGTGATCATGAAGTCGTCCCTCTTATTATTCCTAAATCGTCCTTCTAGCCGGACTCACATATATTCGGTCGGTTGTGCTGGCTTAGGGACATGGTCGGTCAAATTCGACCCCATACAAGCATCTGAGAAATTAACCTTAAATTTGATGATTCTCTATTTCACTTGGTTAGAACAAGCCAATAATTAGCCTTTTCCTCTCCTCAAATCCCTCATCTTTGTATAAACAACAATCTTTCAATCAGTAACCACTGTTATGTGATTTCCTTACTTTAGAACTAATGTATAATCACGAGTTGTTTCGATTTGATCAATAAAAAAGCAAGCACGTATTTTTGCATGTGCTTAGCTTATAAGTAGTACTACTACCCCCCCCCCCCCCCTAATATTTTGTATGATAACCTATTTATTAGGGGAGGGTGTTCGGACAATTTAGATTGGATATAAAACTTTCGATTTGGATTTTCGATTTTCGGATTGAAGAAATGACAATTCAAATTCAATCCAAATAAGTTCGGATTGGATTGAATTTTTTAAGTTCGGTTTCGGATTAATCGGTTTGGATATTTTAGATTTTCGATTTTGAGCTTATATATCGAGATGTTTCTTCTTTTTACAAAATGAATATCCAAACGAAGGACTCATGTTAAATTGCCTGAAAAGTTTCTCATTCGTGCTGCAATCATCTTAAAATATTCAAGTAATGAAATTATTATTAAAGAAATGCAACATACATTAACACAATCGATAAAAAGCAGCAATATTAAAACCATGTCCTAATAAAAATTATTCTAATAAAAACTTAGTAATTAATATTCAATATGAGATAATATCTAACGGGTAGGGTATTTAACTTATTATTACTATTGCTATATGGATAGTGGACTAAATATAAAAAATAAAAATCTCGGATTTTCGAATATCCAAAAATCCGAAGTACTAAATTCGATATCCAATCCCAAAATCCAAAATTTTATAAAATAAAATCTAAAATCTAATTTGTAATCCGAAAATCCAAATCAAAAATCCAAAAATTCAAAATTCGATTTGAATTTCGAATTTGCCCAAACTATGTCCAACCTACCCTTTACCCTTTTCTTTTGTCTGCTTAAGGAGTGGTTTTAAAGGGATGCGAAATGAGGATTGTGATAGGTGTCACAATTTAATTGCATCGGCACTATATCTTACTTTACTTCAATTATGGTGTTGTATAAACAAGGTTAGACGTAGGGGTGACAAACGGTGGGGTCAGGTCGGATATAGGGCGGATTAAAAACGTAAATTAGAAACGACCTGATGCAACCCATATTTAATACGGACAAAAACATAGGTTAATTGGCGGATAATATGGGCCATGACTTCTTGAATATGATATCTTTTGGGAGAATTCCTAGTCTCCCAAACTTGAAAAAATTACAATTTTAGGTTTTACAGATGTAAAAGTTAAACTCATTAGTCATCCATTAATTATCCATTTTCTAAATGCATAATTTGATTCTTATTCATATTTTACCCGTTTTTAAAAAAAATTATTATCTGACCTTTTTAGTGAATGATATGGATGATTAATTATTTTCTTTTAACCATTTTACCGCCTCTAGTTAGATGTATGTGCTAAGAATATAAATAAAATACGTAGTTACTTACCCCTGCTACTCTTTAGGTCTGTGTCTGTGATATCAACTTTTGCCATTAAAACACTACGCCTAATCAATCAAAATTAATAACACACATTGAAACAATTTCTACAGTTAAACAATAAGGTTACGTCATTCACCAACTTAAAGTAAAATTTCATTTACCCTTTCAGTAACTAAACATCATAGCGACAACGATTAGGTTCTAATATCCACCTCCTACTCATTACTCAATATGAAGATATTATAATGTGATAATAGTGCAGACCTTATCCAAAATTAAGACAATTATGTACCTCCCTATTTGCAAAAAGTCAAAATAAAAAAATTATCCAAAACTATAATGATTATAATGTGATAATAATCATTATATTGGAGTGAACAACATATCTGTGAGTCATGACAAGACAGGAAAAAAGAAGAAGGGAAGAAAACATAAGAAATTATCGGTCTTAGGAGAAGTTTTATTGTGTATCTCACATAACTTATATTAGTTGTGTGAGGCTCCTTTTTGTCTTACAAATTTGTGGACCCCAATCTTAAACTTCTGGGTCCACAAAAATCTGGATCCACAAAATTGTGAGACAAAAAAGGAGCCTCACACAACTAGTGTCAGTTGTACGAGACACAAAATAAAAAGACATAGTCACTTGTGGATGTCATTAGACAAAAAAGATACTGTATAGCCGTTGTAACAATAATAGCTGAAAAATGTATAAAATTTATATATATATATAAGTTATATAAATTTTATACATTTTTTCGATTGACAATATAAATAGTTTCTGACGCACGCTAAAAGTAATAATATCTCATATCATTATCATTAGGAGGACCCATCCTTGATGGGCCGAGAGCTCCAAATGACGCACGACACCAATGGCCCATTATTCTTTTTTTTTAAGGAAAAACGAAAAACAATTAATACATAGGGTAGGGGAAGAGGTGATTACAAGGGGAGAATTGAACCCTCATCAATAAAATTCGTCAAGAGCTCCAAATGACGCGAGATAGTGACGGTCATCCAGAGGCGGGTCCAGGATTTAAAGCTTATGGGTTCCTATAACGACCTTAAGTAAATATATAATAAGTAACTGGGTTCACAATCAAATAATTATGGATATTTAGTGAATTTTTTAATACATATACAACGTATATGCAAAAGCTACTGGGTTCACGGGAACCCTCATTCAATAGGCTGGATCCGCCCTTGCGGCCATCATTTCAAAACAGTATTTTAAACAATTATGCTCTACTATTTTGCTTTGATATCAAGCTCAAAATTTCCCTCTTTTATCCTTGTACATTATTCCACCTTTGGTTCTATTTGGTTTTCTTTTTTGTACTCTAGCGAATTTGTGATCCCACTATTTTTTGGGCCATAAAACAATGCATGGTCAAAACTATTCTAGCAGCCGAAGAAATTCGCTGGCTGTTGTCTATTTTTCAAAATTTCTTGTTTTAACTTTTTGTGCTTACGATTTGGACCCACTTCAATTTACTGATATGCCCCTCTCCGTTTTGAATACTTAGATTATTTTCCTCGCATAATTCAAGAGCTTACTATCGATAATCCGTTGTCACAGGTTTTTTTTTATTCTTTTTTTATTTTTATGGGCATAAAAATTGAGGAGAAATGAGATAAATGCATGTCAATAAGGCTTGTCACGACAAGATCTGATAGGCTAGATGTCATCCCTCCAACTTTAATAGTAATCTTGGGTTCGAGCCTTTGAACTGATTTTTTTTTATAGGGAGCACTTCCCCTTAAACGGGTACTATGCAGCGTAAATTAAGATAAATCGATCTAATGAATTCTATACAGATGGTTATATAAAATAAAAAGAAGTGGGGGGGGGGGGGGGGGTCATCATGATTAGAGGCCAATTCTGTCAGAAGATATTGACAAGTAGCCAATTTCTAGACCGCTAATCAATATTTAGCCACTTTACAATACAGAAATAAAATTTGGACAAAAACTACCTCTAGCTAAATCAAGGAATTTCTGCATGAATTGCAATCTAAATGGGACATTCATGTTAGCATGCAAAGCACATAACACACATTCATATTGGGACATTCATGGGTCAGAAGAGATCGGATCCACATCTCAAACATACTGGGTAATCGACAGGGACTGGATCTGGACATATTAAATGGGCCTGAGTATACCACGTCCTTATCCAACTTGGCCCACAGATAGATTTAGGTCAATGTGTACATGGGCTTATAGGCCCGTCTCCTGAGCTTAAATTGAAGGAATTTTTACTTCTTATAGCAAATCTTTACACTTTATTTATTATAAATAAATACTGTTTTATAAAATTATATTCTATAGTTACCTTTTAGGTTTTATAGCAAATTATCTATTTATGGTCACTTCCTACTGTTAAACCATTAAATACGCAGTGAAATATTTTTCTCTCTCATACTTTCTATTCTCTCTCTCCTAATAACACTGGTATTGCATACAATATTGTCAAAACTCATGTTCTCTCTCCACTATCTCTCCCAACCCAGTATCTTTCCCACGAATACAACCTCCATTATCAACTGATTCATCTCCATTCTCTCTCTCAATTTTCAACCACAACCACCTCAACAGCGCCCTACATGTACCCTTCTCCGCCGTGTCTCCTCTCCTTTTCTTCTCAATATCCAATTGTCCATTCAAACTGATTACTTTGTTGGCCATGTTCTTTCTGGAAACTCACACTCATCAACTCCTAATAACTTCATGGGATCAGCTTTACCTGATGGTAGTAACAACTACACTTGCATTGATGAATACGAGTATAATTATATACATACATCTAAATACATCTAAAAACAAACAGTGAAAGTTACTGTAATTACTATTTGTCAGTGAAATACAGATGAATACATGTATTTGAGAAACATAACACATTCATAAGTACAACAATGAAAGTCATGTAAATACATCCAAATATATCTAAATACATTTAAAAATTACACAGTAGAAAAAAGAGGGATTGAAAATCTAGAGATTGCTCTGTTTTGTGGTATTATTCCGGGAAATCATTTCTATAACGTGAAATATAGGTTTTGGGTGTTATAATTGAGTTAGTTGAGTTATATCAGGAGTCTATCACGTTAATTGATTCACTTACCGTTTTTAAACAACTGAAAAGACCATTTTTTACGCAGTTTACCTTACTGTATTTACGAATACAGCTCGTGAATACAGTCGAATACAATCGTTGCTTAGCTGGACTCCCCTGTTTTACGCCGAGTTTTGCTACTGTATTCATGAATACAGTAGTTTAAATACATCGAATACACTCTATAACAACTGAAAACATAGCTATAGGAAGTAATTTAGTAAATGATAGCTATAGCTAGCTAATAACCACTAAACAATAGTGGTTTGTGAAAATTTCTCTAAATTGAACTTAACTTGCCAAGCCTTTAAAGTCCAACAGTTGAACAATATTATTCAACCTTATGACTGAGTTAAGGAACTAAGGTTAGAAAGGAAGATGTATTTCTGTATTATGAACGCATTTCCTTTTTAGTTTATGCCAAAAAGAATGATTATTTTTTATATTTGAAAATAATTTACCTGTATGCAATGATTTATAACCACAAAATATACGTGCTTTATTTTATACCACAAATTTAAAAGTTTTTTTTTCTTAGACTCCGTGTCAAATCAAATAGGTCACATAAATTGAAATAGAAAGTATGATCTTTCTTCAGAGAAGATTTTTTGGAAGGATTGAAGGACTGATTAATTTTTGTACTACCATGTTATGATAATTGAGATAGGTGTCACAATTGGAGAAACTAGTGTTAAAGCTATAGAAGGAGTATTATTTTCCTTTCCTTTTAGGTACATATCCCTCTCCTTCTCCTTCTCCTTCAACTTCTCTTGCACTCCTTCTCGCGCAAACTAAGCTATTAATACATGTGTTTAAAAAAAGGTCCAAATTTTAGTCTAATTTATTGAAGGAATTTTTACCTCCTATAGTAAAGGTTAACACCTTATTTATTTTAAATAAATACTATTTAAAACAATTATATTCTATAGATATCTTTTAATGTTTATAGCAAAATATCTAATTTTGAGTACCTCCTACTTCTAAGCCACTATATACGCTATTTATTATCTTTCTCTCTCCTTTTTCAGATTTTTCTCTCACACCATTACTGTATTTGATGTAAACTTCTCACTCCACGTTCTATCTCTCTCTAATTTGATACACGCCATTCTCTGAAAGATCAAAATTCTCACCTATTTTCATAAGTTTCTTCTCTGAAAGATCAAAATTCTCCACAATTCCTCCCACAGTTTCTTCTTCAACTTCCCATCAAATTCCTCTAACTCCCCATTTTTATATTTGGCTGTACTTTAAGTCCAACTTGTAGATCCATCCTTTTTAAGAACCCTCCAGACCGTTGCTACTAGTATTTCTCTCTATTGCACTTCGTCATGAACACATTCTCATCCCAGATCCACTTCTTACAGTCGTCGCCGTCCACTTATTACAGTCTCCGCCGTCTTCAACTGCTTTCCGCCGCCACTTAATAAACGTAGAATGGCTCGAATGGAGAGACGAATCCTCGAAAACGATATGCAACGTCTTGCCATAATTTTTGCTTGACTACTGTACAGGATGCGTGGGAACAGTGAGATTCAGGGTTTTGCTCGACGGCGGATTCGCCGAAAATTAGGGTTAACAAAGACGACAGAATTTGGGGTTGAGCAAATTGAATTTCTGTTAATATATTTTAATGTATTTTCAATGTATCACGCTGTATTTTCATGTATTTCATTGTATTCATTGTCTTTTTTTCATTGTAATTCAATGTATCTCGCTGTATTCCATGTATTTCATTGTATTCACTGTCTTTTTTTTATTGTATTTCAATGTATCCCGTTGTATTCTATGTATTTCATTGTATTCATTGTCTCGCTATATGCCATGAATGTATTCATATATTTTTTTTAATTAATATAATTATGTATTCAAATGTATTATATAATTTCTCTGAAGATTGCTATATTTTTTGGGTATTTTTCGGTTGAGAATCCTTTTTATAACTGGAAATACAAATTTTGTGTGTTATAATTGAGTTTGTTGAGTTATATTAGGAGTCTATTATGTTAATTGATTCACTTTCCGTTTAAAAACAATGTAATCCCCTGTTTCACGCCGTGAATACAGTCGAATACAATAATCTGTCCAGCTGTAATCCCATGTTTCACGCCATGAATACAGTCGAATACACTCGAATACAACAACTGATTAGCTGGACTTCCCTGATTCACGCCTATTTTTGCTACTGTATTCATGAATACAGTAGCTTAAATACATCTAATACATCTTATAACAACAAAAGACGTATATATAATCCGTAATATAGCAAATGGTATCTATAGATAGCTAATTATCACTAAAAGATAGTTCTTTATGAAAATTTCTCTTTATTGAATTCTCACCTCGAGTAATAGATGTTATGCCCCCACCAATGTAATACAGCTAGTAGAATAACATGACTACTGGCCCAACCCAATAAAAAGTTGGGCGAAAAGTAAAACATAAGACAACACAAGAGGCTAAAAGAAAAATATTATGGCGGCATTTACCTCCATACTCGGTTTTTGGATCATCTTTTAACTTATATCCGTTTTACAAAAGAAATTCCAAGTGTACTCACTTTTCGCGTAACTTCAGACATACGGGCCTGAAATAGCAAAAATTTATGTCTGAAATTTGAACTTCAGAATGTTTTGCCTGAAGTGTAGCAAAACTTCAGATGTTTTTGCCTGAAGTTTGGCCTGACTTGCAAAGGCAATCACACAAACTTCATTCATAAGCAAGGTCAAACTTCAGTTCAATTGTGTATGTATGAAGTTTGAACTTCAGAATTTTTTGCCTGAAGTGTAGCCTTATCAAAGCAAAACTTCAGATATTTTTGCCTGAATTTGGCCTGACTTGTAAAGGCAATCACGCAAACTTCAGTTCATAAGCAAGGGAAAACTTCAGTTCAACTATGTACTTCAGATATTTTTCTATGAACTTCAATCATTTTGATATAAACTTCAGATATTTTGACATACACTTCACACATTTGGTTATGAACTTCAGATATTTGGCTAAGATTGTCAAGCATATGGGGTATATACTTCAGATACTAAAGTATAAACTTCAGACATTTGAGTCTGAAGTTAGGCGCTGCTATTGGCGAACGCATAGGTCAGGAGGAAGAAGATGAGGCGTCTGAAGTTGTTAAAATTAGGGTATAGGTTAAATAATTTTAAAAATATGGGTATAGGTTAAATGGGGGCGACCAAATAAGGCGCCCCGTGCAATTTTTACGGATATTATGCTATACTTTTGAAAAAGTAATTATGCTATACTTTTAACCATTTTTTTTTTCTTTCTCTTTTGAATATATGCCGTTGGATCCTATAAATATAGTGCAACCTTAATTTGCATACATAGGAATACAGTCAGACCTCTCTATAACAATATTCATATGTAACAACACTTCACTATAAAAGGTAAGTTTTTTTCGAACCAATTTTCATGTTATATTATAATATATGTTATATATAACAATATTTCGGTATAACATACAAAAATATTCGGAATGGACGATACTGTTATAGAGAAGTTTGACGGTAGTAGACAAGAAAATAAAAGGGATACACGATTAAATATCCGCAAATGCAGGAACATTTGCTGCTTAATACTGTAATTGTTTTGATTCAATTATATTCCTTTCTCATTGATTTTTATGTCGTGTTCATCATTATTTAAGTTAAAATACTATTTTAAGAGATCGAGTGGCATAAAATTAGATAGTCTGATTCCATAAAAGTCTTAGTTTTATTACATAAGAAATTAAAGAAAAAAAATACTGATGCAATATTGAAGCATATGGAGATTTTTATTACTTCAAATCAATCAAATTGGTAGAATTCTCTTAAAAAAAAAAGAAGAGATTTTAAACTTTATATTTGCGATAAGAAGAACAAAAGCTTAACCTCCAGGACCTTCACCGGCTAAAATGCACCGAATGCGCACTTCTCTCACTTACGATTAAACGGCGTTAGTCTCCGTTTTCTGGTAGAGTGTTGAGATCCAAGTCGCCTTTTGCAACGACTCTCTTTTGGCCGCTTTCCTGCAGATATCTCACTGCCACATGCATCCTCTGTTAAGATTAGAACTTAGAAAGTAATTATTTAACTAGTAGCCATATTTTCTGCAGTTAGTTAGTTAGGCTGTTAGTACTAGTTTTGTAAGTGGCTAGTTTTGTAAGTAGTTAGTTACATTGTTAGTTAGTGTTAGTGAGTAGTTTGTATATATGTATAGGTGCACTACCATTTCCTAATTCAATTCAATGAGAATGTTTACTCTCATTCTAAAAGATCTCGAACCTTCTTCTCCTTTCTCTCTCTGAGCTTCATGGCACACAGCCATGGCGGATGAGCTTTAGCTCAAACACTCTCTTCGATAATGCTCAATTTTGTCATGGTATCAGAGCAAGGCTTTATCTACTGAGGTAACTTGCGATCTCCTGTCTCGTTTTTCTCTTCAATTCACAATTGAAGTTTTAGGTCTATCTCGAAATTGTCAATCACTTTTCTCTCTTGTGAAATCCTGTTCGAAATTGCATTTTTGGCTGTGATCTCATTTGATTGCAATAAATTATAGCAAATTTAAGTGTTCTCGAAGGTTTCTCTGTTGAATTCTCGTTTCCTGTCTTCGATTCACGGTTCAAATCAATTGAGATTTGTAGTTTAAGTAATGGCTGGAGATACTGTAAACAAAGACACTTTAGATACTTCAAGTCCCCTATACATGCATCCGTCGGAGAGTGCAGGTTCTATGTTAGTTCGTATACCGTTTGATGGCACAGAATATAGATCATGGAAGAGAGGTGTACTTAGATCCCTCTCAGTGAAGAATAAGGTTGGTTTCATAACAGGGAAGTGTCAGAAACTAGTAATTGGATATGTAACTTTTGATCAGTGGGAACGATGTGATGATATGGTGACTTCGTGGATTCTGAATTCTCTTTCAAAAGACCTAGCGGACAATTTACAATATGTAAATGATGCAAAGGAGTTGTGGCAGGAATTAGAAGATAGGTATGATCAAACAAATGGTGCAAAACTCTATCAACTCCAGAAAAAAATCAATGATCTAAGTCAAGGAACTCTGGATATAACAGGCTATTACACTAAGATAAAGAAACTATGGGAAGAATTAAACGCATTAAATGCACATGCACAGTGCAGTTGCCAATGCATCTATGGTGCTAAGGCTAGTATACAGAAAACTGAGCAAGACAAAAGACTGGTACAGTTTTTGACGGGGTTAAATGAGGTGTATACTGTTGTAAGAGGGAGTATACTGATGATGAATCCTCTTCCAAGCATTGCACAAGCCTTCTCTATCCTCATACAATAAGAGAAGCAAAGAGAAGTTAGGCCACACAATCAACAGTTGGTAATTGAATCTACACCACTGAATGCCAATGGCCCAGGAAATAACAGTTTTAAAACCAATTATAATCAACACATTGTACTTCCTCAGGTGGGAACAACAGTCATGGAAGAGGTTATATGGGAAATAGACCTAGGCCATTCTGTGATTTCTGCAAGAGACCAGGACACATCAAGGACAAGTGTTACAAAATCCATGGTTATCCCCAAAACATGAAGTACAACAATGGTAATAGGGGAAGAAAAATGGCAGCAAATGTATTTGACACAGCTGGCAATGGGGCAGCCTTGACAGATGAAGGGGGAAATTCTCAGGAGCAAGGTAGAACCATCCAGCAACTAACCAATGAACAATATGGACAACTGCTGAGCATATTGGAAAGCTTCAAAAGTGGAAATAATGGAGACAACTCAGGAAACATCAACATGACTGGTGGTGCTCTTAACTTTGCAGGTATGACTGCTTGTAACACTTCTGTTGATCCCAGTGCACAGTCTTATGAAAGTTTTAAAGAGAATGCTGATTCATGGATCCTTGACTCAGGAGCCACTAACTATATGACATATAACAAAGCCTCTTTGAGTAACATCAAAACTCTGGTTTATCCTTTCCTAGTTTCTTTGCCAAATGTATATAAAGTTTAAGTGACAATAGTTGGAGATGTCATTCTCAATCCTCAATTTACCCTAAAAAGAGTCTTATATGTACCTAGTTTCAAGTTCAATCTGATCTCTATTCACTCATTGACAGTTCAACTTGATTGCATCATCATATTCACTAAGTTTTGATGTATCTTTCTACAGGGCCTTTCACTGAGGAGGCCTCTGGAGATTGGTAAAGTCAGAGACAGCCTCTACCTTTACTATTCAAATTCAAGAAAGAACAATTCTTCTATCATACCACTCACACACAGATCTGCACCTAGTGCATCCATCTCAGGTAGTCATAGTATCAATAATGTACACGGTCAGCACCATCTTTGTAATTCTGCACCTAGTGAATCCATTCCTCCTCATGTTTGTGATAACAAAAGTGTACAAGTTCCTTTGAATTCCAATAGAACTTCTTCTAACAAAATAGATTCAATGTGCAGCACATGTAGACCTGGTGACAATCATGTGGATCTCTTGTGGCATAACAGGCTAGGCCATGTACCTTTTATCAAGATGAAGGGTATCAATTCCATACCTATAGCCTTTGCAAGCAAACAACCTTTTATGAGTTCTATCTGTCCTATGGCCAGGCATAATAGATCTCCATTCCCAGAAAGAACCACTTCCACCACCAAAGTATTTGAACTCCTCCATATGGATATGTGGGGCCCTTATCATGCACCAACTCATGACAATCACAGATATTTTATCACCCTAGTTGATGACTATAGCAGATGTACTTGGACACATCTCTTGACTAGTAAAAGCAATGCCCTACATGTCATAAAAGCTTTCTACGCAATGGCCCAAAACCATTTCAATACCTCAATAAAGACTATCAGCATTGACAATGGTCTGGAGTTTGTGAACACTGAAACAACCATGTTTTTCCAAGCCAAAGGGATCTTACAGTAGAAAACTTGTCCTTATAGCCCTCAACAAAATGGTATAGTCGAAAGAAAACATAAGTACCTCCTTGAGACTGCAAGGGCATTGTTGTACCAGTCCAAAATACCTATAAGATATAGGGAGAGTGCATCCTAACTTCTACCTACCTGATCAATAGATTGCCATCCTCATCCCTCGAAGGGAGATGTCCTTTTGAGGTTCTATACATGAAGAAACCAAACTATTCACACCTTTGGAGTTTTGGATGTTTATGCTTTCTTACAAACCTAAAACCTCACAAAGATAAATTTGAACGAAGATCAACTCCACATATTTTCATAGGATACCCTTTTGGATCAAAGGGATGCAAGGTTCTTAGCCTAGCCACAAGGAAGATTCATGTATTTAGAGATGTGACTTTTCATGAAACAATCTTTCCATTTGCATTGCATGGAAACTACACTGATTTAGCATCTAAATATGAACATTTATGTTTTCCTTCTCCTCACATAGGACCTAGTATGAGTCATTTTGATGTTACTAATCCTACTGTCACTAGTAACAGTGAGAGTCCACATTAACAGCTAATGTCACCTGAACTTTCATTTGGCAATGATACTAATCCTATCACTCATGAATCTGTACCAAAGCTCTCCCACTTCAAATGGAACCTCCAACACATCACCTGAGCCTAGTTTTCACCCACAGGATCAACAACAATCCCTTTCAGATAATTCACCAAGCACAATACAATCTGAACATACCACAATCCTAACTCACAATAGACCCCAAAGAACACTGAAACCTCCAAGTTATTTGAAAGATTACATTTGCAATGTGCCCACTCTCAATACCACTGAAGAACAAGTTACAGAAATTGATCATAGCTCACCCTCACAGTCCTTTTCTTTTCACACACATGTACCCTACTTGCAACCTATATCCTTAAGTGCTCTAAGTGGTAGTAGTCAGCATTTGGTTGAAAAGCTTTCTATTGACTGTGAACCTGAGTCATATGAAGAAGCAGCAGCTCTACCTGCTTGGCAACATGCCATGAACCAAGAATTTGATGCCCTCTACTCTAATCATACGTGGGACCTTGTCCCACTACCTGCAGGAAAGAAAGCAATAGGCTGTAAATGGGTATATAAAATCAAACATAAGGCAGATGGAAGTGTTGAAAGATTTAAAGCTAGACTAGTTGTCAAGGGTTACACTCAACAAGCAGGAATTGACTACACCGAGACTTCCTTTCCAGTAGTGAAGATGACTACTGTGAGAGCATTAGTTGGTATTGCAATAAAGAAGAATTGGGATGTTTTTCAACTTGATGTGAACAATGCTTTTCTACATGGAGACCTAAATGAAGAAGTGTACATGCAAGTACCACCAAGACTATTAGTAGAAAAATAGAACTTGGTGTGTAAGTTAAACAAATCCTTGTATGGTTTGAAGCAAGCAAGTAGACAGTGGTATGCTAAGTTGACAGAGGACCTATGCTCTAAAGGATATGTGCATTCTATGCTAGACTATTCTCTTTTCTACAAGAAGGAGGGTAAGCCAGTTATTTTTGTAGCAGTATATGTGGATGATGTCCTCTTGACAGGAACAAATTTGGAAGAAATCAAGGCATTGAAGTCTTTCCTACACGAGACTTTCAAAATAAAGGATCTGGGAAGATTACACATTTCCTAGGATTGGAGATACTGTACAAACATGATGGAGAAATAATCACACAAAGAAAGTTCACAAATGATCTGATAAAGGAGTTTGCGGGCCCAACCGAAATACCCGACTGGCGAAAAGCAGGCGTAGGAGCCCTCGCCCTCCTTGAAGTCCTACGACCTACACTACAAGAAACTATGAAATTTGCAACGACATTTTTTGTTGTAATATGTTGGTTGTTCTTGCGAAAAAAACTTTTCGCAACAAAAAATAAGTTGTTGCACGTTGTTACAGCAAACTCCGATGCGAAAAATCTATGCAACAAGAACCAATGTTGTTGCCAAAAATCTAAATTATCACAACAAATCTTGTTGTTGCAATAAATTATATTTTGTTGTTATAAAAGCATATAATTGTGGTTTATAAAAACATTCAGCAACAACAATAATTGCTACGACAAATCAATCATTTTTCCAACAATATAAGTTGTTGCAAAAAAATAAATGGCTGGAATTGCTAGTTAATTTGTTATCAAGAATTTTAGCAACAAGCGTTATTGTGACAATAAGTTACTTTGTGTCAACAACATTAATTTTTGCATATAAGCTTCGTGAAATGTTTTTAGCGACAACTTATGAATTGTTGCTATATACATAATTCATATATGCTTTTAGATTTTTAACAAATGTATATAAACTACTGAATATTATATATATGCAAAAGGTCAATACATAAAGTTGTTGTACTAGATATTTACACCCTTCTAAAATCTAAATACTTCTAAAAGTTTTTACTAAAAAGGATACAAACATCACGTGACCTAGGTCACTAAATTCTAATCTAATAGAACCCAAAAGACAAATCTTTCGACTTGTGCAGCACATGAACCAGATTGCAAGTAGCGTTGGTTTATGCATCATCATCCTACAAAAAAAATAATTAGACTTCGATTTAAAATAGAGGGAACCATAGAGGCTTATTTACATTACACAATATGGTAGGGGTTGTAACGACCCGACCGGTCGTTTTGAGCTCTAGCGCGTCGTGCAGCAGTTTGAGGCCATGAGCACCTCCACTTCAGGTATTATGACTTGTACGCATGGTCGAAATTGAATTTCGGGAAGTTCGGAGCTGATTTGGAAAGAGAATTCTCATTTCGGAGGCTTTAAGTTGAAAAAATTGACTAAGATTGGATTTTTGAGTAAACGACCTCGGAATCGGGATTCGAAGTTCCGGCAGGTTCGTATAATAATTTCGGACTTGGGCATATGTCCGGATCGGGTTTTGGAAGGCCCGGGAATACTTCGGCACCTATTGTGGAAGTTAGCATTTTAGGAAGAATTTCATAAGTTTGGGTTGAAGTGCATTTTAGTGTTATCAATGTCCATTTGGGATTTCGAGTATGGGAATAGCTCCGTATGGTGATTCTGGCATTGGGAACGCGATCGGAAGTGAATTCGGAGGTTCGTGGGTCATTTTGGAGCCATTTGGCTAAATATAGAAATTTGAAGGTTTTTGAGGAGTTTGACCGGAAGTGGACTTTTTGATATCGGGGTCGGATTTCGATTCCGGAAGTTGGATTAGGTCTGTAATGTCGAATATGACTTGTGTGCAAAAATTTGAGGTCAATCGGACGTGATTTGATAGGTTTCGGCATCAAATATAGAAGCTTGAAATTATAAAGTTCACTAAGCTTGGATTGGAGTGCGATTCATGGTTTTAGCATTGTTTGATGTGATTTGAGGCTTCGAGAAGGTCCGTGTTATGTTAGGGGACTAAGTTATGTGATTGGACGGGGTCCCGGGGACCTCGGGTGTGTTTCGGAGCATTTCGGGCTGTGTTGGAACTGCTGATGCTGGTGTCTGGTGTTGTTCTTCGCGTCCGGGAGGGTCCTCTCGCATTCACGAAGAAAGATTTGGCTTCTGGGATTTTGTTCTTCGCGCTCGCGAAAGGAGTCTCCCGTTCGCGAAGAAGAAGAATTTCTATTGCGCAGGTCTTACTTCGGAGGCTCATATCTCACAGTCTACAAGAAATTTAGAGATGATCCAAAAATAAAAGTTGTAGCTCTTTGTGTCTAGTTTTCATAAAAGTAAATCATTTAGAATTTGGATTTGTGTACAAAAAGTTATGGCTGGTACACTACAGGCTGTCCGGGAAGATGAAGAAGAAATTTGTGTTGTATAGGGCTGACTTTGGCAGCTTATATCTCAAAATCTATAAGGAATTGGGAAATTTCCAAAACATGAAAGTTGTAGATCTTGGTTTTTGGTTTTCAAGAAGTTAGACCATTTGTCATTTGGAGTTTTGTGTAAAATGTTATGACCATTATACTAGAGGTTGTCTGAGAAGAGTTTGAAAAATGGTTTTTGGGAATTTTCTTCTTCGCGAACGCGACGAGGGTCTCGCGAATGTGAAGAGGAGACGTCTGGGAAGTGCATAAGTGTAAAGACATGGGTTTGGCTCATTTCATCTCATTTCCTCCATGGGAGCCGACCTAGGAGCGAATTGGAGCTCCATTTTCATCATCCATGTCAAGGTAAGTGATTCCCACCTATTGTAAGTTAATTACTTGGATTATATTTAGATTTTAACATGGAAGATCATGGCAAATTAGTGAAAATTGGGGTTTTGAAGAAAGACCTAGAAATTTGGTATTCTTGGAATTTGACCACGATTTTGGGCACGAAATTGGGAGTAAATTATATATTTGAGTTCGTGAGCTTATGGGTAGACTTTATCTTCGAAAATTTTCAAAATCCGGGCACGTGGGCCCGAGGTTAATTTCGAAATCCGGGCACGTGGAGCAATGTGCATCGATTTGAGTTTTCGGAAGGGCATGGAATAACAGTTATGGAACTTTGGAGCGAGGTGAGTCTCCTTTCTAACCTTGTAAGAGGGAATTGTCCCCGTAGGTGAATTAAATGGATATATACTTCTATTTGTGGGGGCTATGTACGCACGAGGTGACGAGAGTCCGTGCGTAGCTACTATTATGCTTAAGTCCGGGTAGTATAGGACCCAAAAGCATGCTTTACTTGTAATATTTGCAATCTTGTTGACAATTTAAAATGCTTAAAATATATCGAACGTATAAATGAATTTCTAATTGACTAGACATCGTTTCTTGATTTGTAAAAATGGAAATTGCCTTTTCTTGACTAATTGCTCCTTGATGAATCCTTGAATGACTGCTTGAATGTGTTATCTATTGTGGAATGGGCCGAACGCCTCGGTAGGTTAAATAGATGCATCTATGGTTCGCGCCATTCGACCCTCTGGCAGTGCACAGTTTAAATATTGTTGGATCGGGCCGTACAACCTCGGCATGATTTGCGCATGCTTGTATTGCTTGCCTTGATATTTATTAAAGTTGATATTGTTTCTTCCCGGCTTGAGAATAAATGTACAAATGATGAAAAGGAATTTGGGAATTTCCTATAAAAGAAAGAAATTTTTACTTGCTTCATTCTATTGAATTACAACCATGTTTATAAAAATTCTCGATTTATTATATTATTGATGTATCATTATTGGACCACTAGTAAGTGTCGAAGTCGACCCCTCGTCTCTACTTCTTCGAGATTAGACGGGATACTTACTGAGTACACGTTGTTTTCGTACTCATGCTACACTTAGCACATGTATTTCTAGTGGCCTACTGGGCGTAGCAACATAGATGATACGAAGACTAGGTGAGATGCATTTCTCGAGGCGACCCACAGCCAGTATAGTCTCTTTCAGCGTATTGTATTTACTTTCTGTCCAATTTGTATTCCGGACAGTTATTGTACTTTATTCGATTCCTTAGTAATTTCTCATGCACTTGTGACACCGGATTCTGGGATGATTATGGGATTATTTAATATTAAGTTTATTAAAGACATCAATATCTATTCAGTGGAATTTATTACCTATTGTCTAATGTATTAAACAAACGATTTCGAAAATATTAAAACAAGAAATTACTAGTAAATTGGTGTTGGCTTGCTTGACAATGGTGTCCGGCGGCATCACGACCCTTAGTGGATTTTGGGTCGTGACAACATGGTATCAGAGCAATAGGTTCCCTTAGGTCTCACGAGTCATGAGCAAGTCTAGTAGAGTCTCGCGGATCGGTACGGAGACGTCTGTACTTATCTTCGGGAGGCTACATGGCTGTTAGGAGCACTTCCCTTCTTGATTCCTCATCGTGCGATTTGATTCCTCCGAGTCTTATGCCCTTGTTTCCTTCCTACTCAATCTTATGCGATGCGAAGCACTCATTATAAATTGGGAATTGAGGAATTGAAATGGTACTGCAGATGTGGTGCGAGATGTTTCCTCCTACGTATTTGACTGGGCAACGAAGAATGGGGAAGGGCATGTGGGAAGTGTCTTGTGGTGATTAAACTCCTAGAAGGTCAAGTGTGGGAAACAAGAGTCGAGTAGTTGCTTAAAGGAGTGAGTTTGACCAAAGTGGGAGAGTGGTAGAGCAGCACAGAGGTTCTGTGTTAGGATGACTACGTGCCCTGGGAGGAGTTTAGAGTGATTTGGGATTCATGGTGGACAGTGACTAGGTCTACGAGCTTAATTTGAAATATTGGCTAGCATAACGGCGGGAGATTTGATATGACGGAAAGGAGCTGCTTGATATGAAGAAGAATACAACATGACTTTGAATTGGAAGATATTGTCGCACATTTAGTTGATGTCCTCGAGGAGTGAATGGACTTGTGCAGCTGGTGAATGAGCACAGGCTCAGGTGGGTTATCTTCTACGAGCAGGTCAGCGGTCGCGTGGTTGGTGAAGCTCCTGTGAAGGATCTTACTAGCTATCCGGTAAGAGGTCTAATATGTTATGTTGCTAGAGATTCAGAGTGTTCATAAAATGCTAACGGAAGGATTTCGAGCAATCTAGCGGTTTAATTGCGCAAGGTCATGTCAATAAGAGATAAAGAATCTTGGTGGGTTCCAAAGTTGTGTAATAGTGGCTTCAAGCTAAGTGGGAGAGTCCCACTGCCTACGGTTGGATTGCCTTGTCGCCTATTTGTCAGATTTCTAGTTATCGGCAAATTGATGGGTTACTGCAACTAAGGAAAGAGAACATCAGTGGTAATTTGAGCAAAGGAATTGAAGAATGTGTTCTATAATTGGCATCATCGATTCATGTTCATGCTTTGGGAAGATTCAGGAATTATGCTTCGCGTAGAAATGAGTTGCAAAGAAGGTGATTCGGCCGGGTGCTTCTTTGAGAGGATGGTCATGTGCTAGCGGAGCCTTGCAGTTGATTATATTCGGGACCAAGTCAGAGTGGGTGACTCTCAATAACGGTCCTAGTGGGTTCAAAGGTTAAGGTGTGGTGCCTAAGGGTTTCGAGTCCATAGTATAGTTGAGTATTGAGCTTTTGCAGTAGATTATCATAAGGAGCTTGGAGTGTTTTGTGTTATCTTGGGTCTGCGGTATAAATTGAGAGGAATGGGAGAAAATGACTTCGGATTCAAAGAGGAATTATCGGAATGGGTGTACCAGTTGGGGATGCGAATATGCGCATAAGGAGGGTATGAGATGGTTCGTGGGAATTGAGACAGCGTGGTCTCGTGAACAAGGTCACTCAAGATGAGTACGGATTTGGGTACGTGATGTTTTCAATGGGGCTACTATTATTCCTAAGTCAAGCCCAAAGTAAATTAGAAGAAGTAAAAGTCAGTCAACAATGGTTGAATTG
This sequence comes from Nicotiana attenuata, assembly GCF_001879085.1. Taxonomy (NCBI): domain Eukaryota; kingdom Viridiplantae; phylum Streptophyta; class Magnoliopsida; order Solanales; family Solanaceae; genus Nicotiana; species Nicotiana attenuata. The sequence goes on along the minus strand of NW_017674080.1, from coordinate 78,454 downwards.
GTATAATTGTGGCAACGATTAGTTCCTTCAGCGTGTTAAGTTATACACATGATTACAGTAATGCGTGCGAGGTTTGACGGTCGCCGTAATTGATTTTATTTGGAGGCTTTCGAGTATTATGGCCTATTATGTGCAGATGGATCCCGGAAGAGTTATGGTGGTTTAGACCACTACTTGAGGTTGGTATTTTCTGCGGTTATGACAATTTAGTAATGGGTTGTAATGGTTCTCTTGAAATGAGTTAAGTAAAAGGCTTCTATATGATGAAGTGTTTACCCTATTAGTGGTTCAGGAGTTATGATGAAATTCTTGTGCTCTTGCGCATTGTCATGATTAAGTGCTGAAGTAACGTGGGATTTGGAAGTTGAGAATCAAGGTTGCGGTTCGGTGTTGACAAGGAGGTCACGGGCTCGGATGAGTAGGAAAAGAATTTAGATGTTTAGAGTAAGCTGGTATTATCTTCAGCGTCACCTGAGATCAGTGTCATGAGTAAGATTTTGTTATTGACTTGCGGATCCTTGATTCACTTTGCAGCATTTGCATGGCCGGTGGTATGGATGTGCAGACTTGTTACCTGGTGCAGAAGGCCTTGGGGGCATATCCCACGGGAAGATTTTATAAGTGTGACGTGTAGTCACTTAATTGATTGAGGATTTAAACCAAGTATGGAGATTGTGGTACTATCGCTAATTGAGAATTTATGCCTGAAGGGAGCTCGGGGTATTTGTGGTTGGAATGTGGAAGGTTGTTCCGGATTGGTCGGTTGTTCTTGTGTGTTATGGGAAAAAGGGGGTTATTATGGACCCAAGAAAGATTATTGGCCTAGTTCGGTACGATTAGAATCGGCTTGAGGTATATGAATGGATTTAAATATGAATATGGGCTCTATATGAGGCTTGATGTGTTCATTTCAGCACAGCACTCCTTATGGAGGAGTATTCGGACGTTGGATAATATTTTGTCGTCGGCCATTTTATGTAATGCTATATTGTGCCCTGTGAGTTGCGAAATGGCTTGATAAATTTCTAGTGTGTTGAGGTTCCGCGTAGCGATGGTGTTATGTGAGCAGGATGGCTCTTGAGATTCTAATCATATATCGCACTTCAGTTGTGCTTGAGTTTTGTAGCTTATGGCGTTATCTGTCTCCCCAGGGATGGTATTATGCACTTAGCGTGCTTGTGGCCGATATTCGGTATTTTGTAGTAATGAGAAATTTTGCTCGGTGTGTATCTTCTTATGTGAATTTTATGTGTGGATCGGGTGGCACGCCGCCACGGGTATGTTGTTTGGATCGGGTTGCACGCCGCGACAGTGTGATGTTGAGTACAGTTCCCTATATCTGTTTTTGTGTGTTTTGTTTCCCATTTTTTGAGGAAAGTTCATATTAGTTGCGTGAGTTGAGTAGTCCCTTCCAGAGTTCGTTTTCCTTATGTATCACGTTCGAGCTTGTGGCCTATTGGCACCTAGTGGCATCATATGGGTCTTTTGATCATGAACGGGGTGGCTTATTTCCTGAGCAGTTCGTACTGGGTGAGACGAGATTATTGGATCTAGGATCAGTGCAGTCGCATTATATCAAGTATTTTAAAGAGCAAAGATCACTATTTGGTTCAGAATGAGGTAACGGTTCTTGTTAGAAGTATAGACTCAATGATTTGTTGACTCGGCAGTTGGTTATGATTTTCTACACATCTCTTCCGTCGTGGCAGTATTGCGAGAGTTGGAACAAGACATATATATCATGAGGTGCATTGTGAGCATCAGATTCGAGGAATGTCGGTTATTATGATCAGAGAATGTTATTATGGTCTTGTGAATGATGTGGTACATGGTGAGAATTCAACAAAGGCATGCCGTCATGTTCTGGTACCTTGTGTAGTGATTGATACGGTGTTCTTTATATTGGAAGTAGGCCTGGCAGAAAATTCTGGATGTTGGAATTGGGCTCTAAGCTTATTTGCTTGAATAAAAGGGAATATCTTCAGAATTGATCGAGCTAATTTGCTCATCTGGGTTGTAGTAGCACGGGTAGGTGCACGAGGTGTTAAATAGTGATTTCAGACAACTCCAACGCAGTTCTTAGCATGTTTGAGGACGAACGTATGTTTAACTAGGAGAGAATATAACGACCCGACCGATCGTTTTGAGCTCCAGCGCGTCGTGCAGCAGTTTGAGGCCATGAGCAGCTCTACTTCAGGTATTATGACTTGTACGCATGGTCGAATTTGATTTTCGGGAAGTTCGAAGTTGATTTGGAAAGAGAATTCTCATTTCAGAAGCTTTAAGTTGAAAGAATTGACTAAGATTGGATTTTTGAGTAAACGACCTCGGAATCGGGATTCGAAGGTTCCAGCAGGTTCGTATGATGATTTCGGACTTGGGCGTATGTCCGGATCGGGTTTTGGAAGGCCCGGGAACATTTCGGCACCTATTGTGGAAGTTAGCATTTTTGGAAGAATTTCATAAGTTTGGGTTGAAGTGCATTTCAGTGTTATCAATGTGCGTTTGGGATTTCTAGCCTGAGAATAGCTCCGTATGGTGATTCTGATGTTGGGAGCGCGATCGGAAGTGAATTCGGAGGTCCGTGGGTCATTTTGGAGTCATTTGGCTAAATATAGAAATTTGAAGGTTTTTGAGGAGTTTGATCGGAAGTGGACTTTTTGATATTAGGGTCGAATTTCAATTTCGGAAGTTGGAGTAGGTCCGCAATGTCGAATATGAGTTGTGTGCAAAATTTGAGGTCAATCGGACGTGATTTGATAGGTTTCAACATCGAATATAGAAGCTTGAAATTCTAAAGTTCACTAAGCTTGGATTGGAGTGCGATTCATGGTTTTAGCGTTGTTTGACGTGATTTGAGGCTTCGAGCAGGTCCGTGTTATGTTAGGGGACTGAGTTGTGTGATTGGACGGGGTCCCGGGGGCCTCGGGTGTGTTTCGGGGTGGTTTCGGAGCATTTCAGGCTGTGTTGGAACTACTGATGCTGGTGTCTGGTGTTGTTCTTCGCGTCCGCGAGGGTCCTCTCGCGTTCGCGAAGAGGGATTTGGCTTCTGGGATTTTGTTCTTCGCGTTCGCGAAGGGAGTCTCGCGTTCGCGAAGAAGAAGAATTTCTGTTGCGCAGGTCTTACTTCAGAGGCTTATATCTGCCAATCTACAAGGAATTAGGAGATGATCCAAAACCAAAAGTTGTAGTACTTTGTGTCTAGTTTTCAGAAAGGTAAACCATTTAGCATTGGATTTGTGTACAAAAACTTATTGCTGGTACACTACAGACTATCCGGGAAGATAAAGAAGAAATTTGTGTTGCACAGGGCTGACTTTGGCAGCTTATATCTCAAAATCTATATGGAATTAGGAAATTTCTAAAACATAAAAGTTGTAGATCTTGGTTTCTAATTTTCAAAAAATTAAACCTTTTGTCATTTGGAGTTTTGTACAAAATGTTATGGCCATTATACTAGAGGCTGTCTGAGAAGAGTGTGAAAAATGGTTTCTGGGAATTTTCTTCTTCGCGAACGCGAAGAGGAGACGTCTGGGCAGTGTATAAGTGTAAAGAAATGGGTTTGGCTCATTTCATCTCATTTCTTCCATGGGAGCCGACCTAGGAGCGATTTGGAGCTCCATTTTCATCATCCATGTCAAGGTAAGTGATGCCCACCTATTGCAAGTTAATTACTTGGATTATATCTAGATTTTAACATGGAAAATCATGGGAAATTAGTGAAAATTGGGGTTTTGAAGAAAAACCTAGATTTGGTATTCTTGGAATTTTACCACGATTTGGGGCACAAAATTGGGAGTAAATTATATATTTGAGTTCGTGAGCTTATGGGTATACTTTATCTTCGAAAATTTTCGGAATCCGGGCACGTGGGACCGAGGTTAATTTTGTTAAGTTTTCGAACGGGGTTAGGAATTGTTATAAATTGGATAATAATGAGTAATTGATCATATATTAATGAGTTTACATAATTATTGGCTAGTTTTGGTGCAATGTGCATCGATTTGAGTTTTCGGAAGGGCATGGAATAACGGTTATGGAACTTCGGAGCGAGGTGAGTCTCCTTTCTAACCTTGTAAGAGGGAATTGTCTCCATAGGTAAATTAATTGGATATATGCTTCTATTTGTGGGGGCTACGTACGCACGAGGTTATGAGAGTCCGTGCGTAGCTACTATTATGCTTGAGTTCGGGTAGTCTAGGACCCAAAAGCATGCTTTACTTGTAATATTTGCAATCTTGTTGACAATTTAAAATGCTTAAAATATATCAAACGTATAAATGAATTTCTAATTGACTAGACATCGTTTCTTGATTTGTAAGAAGGGAAATTGCCTTTTCTTGAATAGTTGCTCCTTGATGAATTCTTGAATGACTGCTTGAATGTGTTATCTATTGTGGAACGGGCCGAACGCCTCGGTAGGTTAAACAGATGTATCTATGGTTCGCGCAATTCGAACCTCTGGCAGTGCACAGTTTAAATATTGTTGGATCGGACCGTACGACCTCAACATGATTTGCGCATGCTTGTATTGCTTGCCTTGATATTTATTAAAGTTGATATTGTTTCTTTCCGGCTTGAGAATAAATGTATAAATGATGAAAAAGAATTTGGGAATTTCCTATAAAAGGAAGAATTGTTTACTTGCTTCATTCTATTGAATTACAATCATGTTTATAAAAATCCTCGATTTATTATATTATTGACGTATCATTATTGGACCACTAGTAAGTGTCGAAGTCGACCCCTCGTCTCTACTTCTTCGAGATTAGACGGGATACTTACGGAGTACACGTTGTTTCCGTACTCATGCTACACTTGCTGTGCATTTTTGTTGCACAGGCACATGTATTTCTAGTGGCCTACTGGGCGTAGCAGCATGGATGATACGGAGACTAGGTGAGCTGTATTTCTCGAGGCGACCCACAGCCAGTATAGTCTCTTTCAGCGTATTGTATTTACTTTCTGTCCAATTTGTATTTCGGACAGTTATTGTACTTTATTCGATTCCTTAGTAATTGCTCATGCACTTGTGACACCGGGTTCTGGGATGATTATGAGATTATTTAATATTAAGTTTGTTAAAGACATCAATATCTATTCAGTGGAATTCATTACTTATTGTCTAATATATTAAACAAACGATTTTGAAAATATTAAAACAAGAAATTACTAGTAAATTGGTGTTGGCTTGCCTGACATTGGTGTCCCGCGCCATTACGACCCATAGTGGATTTTGGGTCGTGACAGGGATAGAAATATTCAGCTAAAAAAATACTCTAACATAAACTCCAAGATATCATATCAAGTATCTACTCTAAAAAAACTAAATAAAAATAGATTAGAAAGTACTTCAGAAACTCCTTAACCTCGTTAAACTAAAATGACTGCAAGAACTGAGGTGCAACCAACTAAACATACAAACACTCTTTTATGTGGTTTAGTAAGAGTATCAATTGAACAAACAAAAAGATGTCAAGTATTATCAACTATCCAAATAATGTCTATCCAAACACGAAAATAAAGTGCCTTTTATTATCACAATGGAGGGAGTATTTGACACCTGATTCTAATGGAAATGGAGGGAGTATTGTGGATTCAGGCACAACTTTCACATACATGAATCTCGGCGTTTTCGAGCCTGTGCTTAGTGCATTTGTGAGCCAAGTTAAGGGTATTCCAAGAACTGAAAATATTGAGAAATTAACAGGTTTAAGGCCATGTTTCAATATTTCCAACCATAAAACAGTTTCTTTGCTAGAGCTCAAGTTTCATTTCAAAGGTGGTTCAGAGATGGCATTGCCATTGGCAAATTACTTTTCCATTGCAGGAAAATGCAGTGATTTGTTTAACTATGATCACAGATAGTGCTTTTCGCCCGGAGTTGTCAACCGGACCATCGATAATTCTGGAAAATTTTCAGATGCATAACTTCTTAGTGGAATTGAAATGAAAAGTTTGGATTCAAGCATCAAGTATGCAATTGAAAAGAACCTAAGGAGAAGGCAAAGGTGAAAGTGCACTATACGGTATTGCTATACCTTAGCTAATAGTACTAAGTATCCTAATACATTACACAACTGATCTACTTGTATACTAGATTAGTAGAACCCAACCCAATCAAGTATTAAAGGTAAGATTTTGCAATCTCGTGGTTTCCCCCAACAAGGACGAGACTTTTTGACCTCAACATAAAACCTTACATTTACCAATCTGTCAAAGCTCCAAAGTGAAAAACACTAGATAGAACAAAAATTTGTTCCCACTGAAAATCGAGATTCTACAACAGATAAAACTGAATAATGAATTTAGAAGTTATACATGTCAAAATTTTTAAGCCATTCAACATAAAAGCATGAAGAGATATCGCCATTAGTATACCAGTTAACAGAGAAAGGATCCAGGATTCATCACACCATTCATATAATTTAGTCAAATACATCTCTAAGAAACTCGAGAACATTTTGATGTTATATCATACAATCAGTTGATAACTAATATCTAGGAAATGTAATATGATCTCTATTTTGTTTGTCTATCTGAGAAAACCTTGACCAGTCTTAAACATACAAACACTTTTTTTCAGTCTTAAACCTTGACAACTAAACATTTACCATGCATGCTGGCCAAATATTTAGATCAAATCATGAGGAAAAAAACTCCAGTTTTTAAGCTCATGTAGATAATAATGATAATAATAGTTCAGATCCATTTTTGGATTTGTTTTTATGTGAAGGCAAACCTTGTGAGAATTTACAAAATTATATATGGTGAAATGAAGTCTTTTTTTGAGTGCAAGGTCTAGAAAAGTGTTATAGGGTTGGAGAGAATTTGCTTGAAAGTGGAGTATGTAACTGCATATTTTATGTTATTCTTCTACTAATTGAAACCAAGTTTTCCTTTTCCTTTTCCTTTTTCCTTGTTTCCTTTTCTAGGGGTCTTCTCTTCAGTTGGAAAGTTTAAACTAGGAAGTTAATGGAACGAAAATATGAACTGAGATCCAGTTTATTCCAAAACCTAAGTATGAATTACTGATTTTATTCACTTTACTTTGACTAAAAAACAAGTTTTTCTATTTTCAGCAGATGCATATATAGGACTTGATCCCTATAACAATAAGTAGGGCTCCAACTAAATACTTCACTGTTTAACAAGTTAGTTACTCGTACAAAGATATCATTGAATTTGCTTACTAATTGGTTAACGTTTCCTTTTAATTCTTCAATTTATTGCTCCTCTTTTAATTTCCCTTCGATTCATACTTTGGGCTGATCATAAATAAATAATGTGTACTCTAATCTTCGATGCCATTAAATTCGTTTCCTAAATATAAAACAGTAAAGATCATTCGGTGTGGGGTTTTCCAGATATTGTGATATATATTTTTTCCAGAGTTTAAGTGAAATATATCAAATAATTACTTAGGATGAAAGATGGTTATTGAAGTACATGCATTCATGAATTAACAAAATTCTTTCCAGTGCTCTTGTTCCTTCTAAGATGTATCTACTTATGTCAGGCGCGATAAGAAATTTACTTTTACATGAATTAGGTGGAGTTTACTTACCATGATGTCATCCATAGGACTTGCAGGACTTGCCTCATCTGAACCACTTAAATTTGTAATAATATTGAAAAGTGCAGCAGGAAGTCGAGTCCTGCTAAACTGTCACGAACCGGATTTCTCACCCTCGGGAGTCGTGATGGCGCCTACTCGTGTAAGCTAGGCAAGCCAACTATTAAAGTTCTACACATTAACAATCAACCCAAACAATTATAAACAGTAACTATAGCTAAACAAATGAAAAGCACGGAAGAGTTAAAATAAATCCAAAAACTCCAATACATGTCTACCCACGAATCTGGTGTCACAAATTCACGAACGACTAAGATTTGTACTATAAATATAAGTCTGGAAAGAAAAGTACAATTGTTCTCGGAATGATAAGAGACAGTAGAAAAACTAAACAGGGAAGGGGGACTTCAGTCCAGGGAGACCAAGGTAGATCTGCTGGCGTCCACAGAGCCTAAAGTCCCCCTTCCCTGTTTAGTTTTTCTACTGTCTCTTATCATTCCGAGAACAATTGTACTTTTCTTTCCAGACTTATATTTTTAGTACAAATCCTAGTCGTTCGTGAATTCGTGACACCAGATTCGTGGGTAAACATGTATTGGAGTATTTGGATTTATTTTAACTCTTCCGCGCTTTTCATTTGTTTAGCTATAGTTACTGTTTATAATTGTTTGGGTTGTTAATATGTAGAACCTTAATAGTTGGCTTGCCTAGCTTACACGAGTAGGCGCCATCACGACTCCCGAGGGTGGGAAATCCGGGTCGTGACAAGTGACTGAAACCTGTATCAATTTTCCTAAGTCCAAATTCACTCCGTAGCCTATCCAAAACTCACCCGAGCCCTCGGGGCTCCAAACCAAACATGCACGCAAGTCTAAAAACATCATACGGACTTGCTCGTCTGATCAAATCATCAAAATAACATCAACAACTACGAATTTAACCTCAAATTCATGAAATTCTTCAAGAACATTGAAATTTCCATTTTCTCAATTAAAGGTCCGATTTGTACCAAATCAACTCCGATTCTTACCAAATTTCACAAATTCGACTTATTTATTATTTTAAACATGTGCCAAGCTCCGGAACTAACATACGGGCCCGATACCATCAAGAAAATGCATCATTTCATTTCAAAAAGCCTTTATATTTTTCCGCAAATAATTTTCTTTAAAAATTCTTTTCTCGGGCTTGGGACCTCGGAATTTGATTCCGGGCATACACACAAGTCCCATATTTTACTACGGACCCTACGGGACCGTCGGATCACGGGTCCGGATCCGTTTGCCAAGAATGTTGACCAAAGTCAACTTTAATTAATTTAAAAGGCCAAGATCATTATTTTTCTAAAATTCCTCATAAAAGCTTTCTGGAAACGCGCCCGGACTGCGCACGAAAATCGAGGTGAGACAAAAAGAGGTTTTTAAGGTCTCGGAACACATTTTCGACTTTTAAAATAAGAGATGACCTTTAAGGTCATCACATTCTCCACCTCTAAAACAACCGTTCGTCCTCGAACGGACATGGAAAAGTACCTGAGTCGGTGAAAAGATGAGGATATCGGCTCCGCATATCGGACTCGGACTCCTAGGTTGCTGCCTCAACAAGCTGACCTCTCCACTGCACACGAACTGAAGGGAAATTCTTCGATCTCAACTGACGAACCTGCCGGTCTAGAATGGCTGTCGGCTCCTCCTCATAGGTCAAGTCCTTGTCCAACTGGACAGTGCTGAAGTCTAACACGTGGGATGGATCGTCGTGGTACTTCCGAAGCATGGACACATGAAACACTGGATGCAATGCCAATAAACTTGGTGGCAACGCAAGTCTATAAGCCACCTCTCCCACTCGATCGAGAATCTCAAAAGGACCGATGAATCTAGGGCTTAGCTTGCCCTTCTTCCCAAATCTTATCACACCCTTCATGGGCGACACCCGAAGCAACACTCGCTCTCCCACCATGAATGCCACGTCACGAACCTTACGGTCAGCATAACTCTTTTGCTTGGACTGAGCTATACGAAGCCTATCTTGAATGATCTTAACCTTGTCCAAGGCATTCTGTACCAAATCCATACCCAACAACCGAGCCTCTCCTAGCTCAAACCACCTAACTGACGATTGACACCGTCTACCATATAATGCCTCTTAGGGGGCCATCTGGATGCTCGACTGAGCTGTTGTTGTAGGCAAACTCCGCTAATGGCAAGAACTGATCCCACAAACCTCCAAAGTCAATAACACATGCTCGGAGCATATCCTCTAAAATCTGAATAGTACGCTCAAACTGTCCGTCCGTCTGAAGATGAAATGATGTGCTCAACTCGACCCGAGTACCCAACTCACGCTGAACTGCCCTCCAGAAATGCAAGGTAGACTGCGTACCTTGGTCGGAAATAATGGACACGGGCACACCATGAAGACGAATGATCTCCCGGATATAGATCTCAGCTAACCTCTCTGAAGAATAGGAGACTGCCACAGGAATGAAATGCGCTGACTTGGTCAGCCTATCAACAATAACCCATATCGCGTCGAACTTCCTCTGAGTCCGTGGGAGTCCAAAAACGAAGTCCATAGTGATACGCTCCCACTTCCACTCAGGAATCTCAATCTTCTGAAGCAAACCACCAGGTCTCTGATGCTCGTACTTTACCTGCTGACAATTCAAACACCAAGCTACATACGCAACAATATCCTTCTTCATCCTCCTCCACCAATAATGCTGCCGCAAGTCCTGGTATATCTTAGCGGCGCTCGGATGAATAGAATACCGGGAACTATGGGCCTCCTCTAGAATCAACTCACAAAGTCCATCCACATTAGGCACACAAATATGACCCTGCATCATCAAAACTCTATTATCTCCAACTGTAACCTGCCGCACTGTGTCTCTAAGGACAAGCAAATGAGGATCATCATACTGCCGATCTCGGATACACTCAAATAATGAAGAACGAGCGACTGTGCAAGCTAGCACACGACTGGGCTCAGAAACATCCAACCTCACGAACTGATTGGCTAAAGTCTAAATGTCCAATGCAAGCGGTCTCTCACCGACCGGTATATACGCAAGACTCCTATACTGGATGACTTCCTACTCAAAGCATTGGCCACCACATTGGCCTTCCCCGGATGATACAAGATGGTGATATCATAGTCTTTTAGTAGCTCCAACCACCTTCTCTCCCTCAAATTTAGCTCTTTCTGCTTGAATAAGTATTGCAAACTCTTGTGATCCGTGAACACCTCACATGACACGCCATATAAATAATGCCTCCAAATCTTTAATGCTTGAACAATGGCTGATAGCTCCAAATGAATCTTTAACTGCCGCGAAGCATATGCTATAACCTTTCCATTTTGCATCAACACCGCACCAAGTCCAATACAAGATGCGTCACAATACACTGTATATGGCCCTGAACTTGTAGGCGATACCAACACCGGCGCCGTAGTCAAAGCTGTCTTGAGCTTCTGAAAGCTCGCCTCACACTCGTCCGACCACCTGAACTGGGCACCCTTCTGAGTTAACCTGGTCATCGGGGCTGCTATAGATAAAAACCCCTCCAAAAACCGACGGTAATAACCCGCCAAACCCAAGAAACTTTGGATCTCTGTAGCTGATGTGGGTCGAGGCCAGTTCTTGACTGCCTCTATCTTTTTCGGATCCACCTGAATACCCTCTGCTGATACAACATGGCCCAAGAATGCAACTGAACTCAACCAAAACTCGCACTTTGAAAACTTAGCATACAACTGACTGTCTCTCAGATTCTGAAGAACGACTCGAAGATGCTGCTCGTGCTCCTCTCGGCTGCGGGAATAGATAAAAATATCGTCAATGAAGACAATCACGAAGGAATCCATATAAGGCCTGAACATTTAGTTCATCAAATCCATGAATGCTGCTGCGGCATTAGTCAACCCAAACGAAATCACTAAAAACTCATAATGCCCGTACCGAGTGCGGAAAGCTGTCTTAGGGACATTGGATGCCCTAATCCTCAACTGATGGTAGCCAGATCTTAAATCAATCTTCGAAAACACTTTGGCACCTTGAAGCTGGTCAAACAAATCATCAATCCTAGGCAATGGATACTTATTCTTGATGGTGACCTTGTTCAACTACCGTTAATCAATACACATTCTCATCGATCCACCCTTCTTCTTAACAAACAATACCGGCGCACCCCAGGGCGAGACACTAGGTCTAATGAAGCCCTTATCAAGCAAGTCCTACAACTGTTCTTTCAACTCCTTCAACTCTGGCGGGGCCATACGATATGGCGGAATAGAAATGGACTGAGTGCCCGAAGCCAAATCAATGCAAAAGTCGATATCCCTGTCGGGTGGCATCCCCGACAGGTCTGCAGGAAATACCTCTGGAAACTCACGAACAACAGGCACCAAATCCAGAGAAGGAACCTCAGCACTAGAATCACGCACATATGCCAAGTAAGCCAAACACCCTTTCTCGACCATACGCCGAGCCTTCATATAAGAAACGACCTTACTGGTAGAATGACCAGGAATCCCTCTCTACTCCAATACATGTCTACCCACGAATCTGGTGTCACAAATTCATGAATGACTAAGATTTTTACTACAAATATAAGTCTGGAAAGAAAAGTACAACTGTTCTCGGAATGATAAAAGACAGTAGAAAAACTAAATAGGGAAGGGGGACTTCAGTCCAGGGAGACCAAGGTAGATCTGCTGGCGTCCGCAGAGCCTAAAGTCCCTCTTCCCTGTTTAGTTTTTCTATTGTCTCTTATCATTCCGAGAACAATTGTACTTTTCTTTCCAGACTTATATTTGTAGTACAAATCTTAGTTGTCCGTGAATTTGTGACACCAGATTCGTGGGTAGACATGTATTGGAGTATTTGGATTTATTTTAACTCTTCCGTGCTTTTCATTTTTTTAGCTATAGTTACTGTTTATAATTGTTTGGGTTCATTGTTATTGTGTAGAACCTTAATAGTTGGCTTGCCTAGCTTACACGAGTAGGCGCCATCACGACTCCCGAGGGTGGAAATCTGAGTCGTGACATAAACAGAGCACAAATAAAGATCTTAAACATGATAGTACCAAGGATGAAACTATTTTGTAATATCAAAAAAACTATGACAAGTTTTGTTTTCCAGAACAGTAGCAAAGGATTATTGGAAAGCACTGAGTACAACAAGTGCAATTAATAGGTTAGTTAAAAAACTTAAAGAATCTTTGCAGCTTAAGGGTACTAATATAACCAAACTCAGGTGGAATTCCACCTTCTTAACTATTAAAATAACCTAACCTAAGTTCAAGATTTGGAAGCAAAGCCAAACTCTTTGGATTTTCCAGTAAGTGAGTTACCCTCTAAACCCAACCACAGTGAACTTTCAATGTGATATTAAAACTGTTATTTGAAAGATTAATGTTGTAATGACCCGGCCGGTTGTTTTAAAAATTAACACCCCGATCCCCTATGAACTGCTTTCCCCGTATTTATTCTGCTATTCTGAGTTGCCAGGAGGTTTCGATTTGAGTTTCGGAGTGTTTTGGGACACTTAGCCCCTAAATGAGAGTTTAAGCTTTAGAATTTGGATCGTAGTCAAATCAGTGTGAAGACAGCCTCGGAATAGAATTCTGTCGGTTCCGTTAGCTCTGTTGGGTGATTTCGGGCTTAGGGGCATGTTCGGATTGTGTTTTGGGGGTCCGTAGCTTAATTAGGCTTGAAATGCCGAAAGTTGAATTTTTAAAGTTTCTGGTTCGGTAGTGAGATTTTGATATCGGGGTCGGAATGGAGTTCCGGAAGTAGCAGTAGGTCCGTTGTGTCATTTGGGATGTGTGTGCAAAGTTTCAGGTCATTCGGACGAGGTTTGATAGACTTTTTGATCAAAAGAGGAATTCGGAAGTCTTTAGAGTTTTTAGGCTTGAATCCATGGTTAATTCGATGTTTCGATGTTGTTTTAGGTGTTTTGAGGATTGGTACAAGTTTGGAAGGTGGTATATGACTTGCACGTGCCTTTGGTTGAGGTCCCAGGGGCCTCGGGGTGAATTCGGGTGGTTAACGGGTGATTTGGAGTTGAGTTTGGCAGCTGAAGGAGTTCTGTTGCTTTCATAACCGCACATGCGGCTAGGGGACCGCAGGTGCAGGCACGCAGGAGCAGATAGGAAGCCGCAGATGTGGCCAAGAGAGGGGCATACTGGGATCGCAGAAGCGAGGTCCTGGTCGCACCTGCGATTGTGCAGATGCGGGATTTCTTGCACAGGTGCGACCCTGGTGTTTTAAGTGAAGTTCGCAGGTGCGCACCTTGGAAAGCAGGTGTTACGACCCGACCCGTTGTCTCATGGGTTATCGCTCCGTTTCCCCTATTTTCAGCTTCTTGTGCTTCAATATCCGTATCTTATGTGACCGAGTTGGTTTGGAGAGGTTTTGGTAGGAAATGAGACACTTAGTCTCTTTAAGGAAGGTTTGGTTTGGGAAAAGTCAACCAGATGTTGACTTATGTGTTAGAGGGCTCGGATGTGATTTCCGGTGATTCGGTTAGCTTCGGGAGATGATTTGTGACTTAGGAGTGTGATCGGAAGTGGTTTTGGAGGTCCGGTGTAGGAATTAGCTTGTTTTGGCGAAGTTAGTATTTCGGCGATTTCTGGTTGGTAGGTGAGATTTTGATCCGAGGGTCGGAATGGAATTTCGAGAGTTGCAGTAGCTTCGTTAGGTGATTTGGGATGTGTGTGCAAAATTTCAGGTTATTCGGAGGTGATTTGGTTGAGTTTTTGATCAAATGCGTGTTTCGGAAGTTTTAGAAGACCTTAGGCTTGAATTCGATGTAATTTGATGGTTTTGGTGTTATTTTAGGTGTTTTGGTGATTGGAACAAGTTTGGATGATGTTTTAGGATGTGTTGGTGCTTTTGGTTGAGGTCCTGGGGGCCTCGGGGTGATTTCGGATGGCTAACGGGAAGTTTGGAGTTGAAAAACATAGCAGAAAATGCAGCAGCAGTGCAGGTCCAGTTTTGCCGTCGCCATCACGAGAAGGATCACGCGTTCGCGTAGAAGGAGTTCGGGTGCTCTGAGTTTTGTGCTTTGCGTTCGCGTTTGGGTCTCGCGTTCGCGTAGGGAGAGGTTCTTGAGCTTCGCGTTCGCGGGGAGTTGTATGCGTTCACGTAGGAGGGCCTGGGCCCCCGTCTGTTTTGTTCATCGCGTTCGCAACTAAGTGCATCGCGTCCGCGTAGTGGAGGCAGCAGAAGCTTCGCGTTCGCGAGTCTTCAGACGCGTTCGCAAAGGGTAATTTTGGTCAGAGGAATATTTGTTCATCGCGAACGCGAGAGGGCCATCACGTTCGCATAGAAGAAAATCACAGCTGGGCAGAAGGGTTTTAAAACATTTCCTCAGCGAGTCTAAGCCATTTTTCCTCCATTGTTGAACATTTTGAGAGCTATTTGGGAGAAGTTGAAGAGGGTTTCGAAGAGGATTGATTGGAGATTCGACGCGCGAGGAGGCCGATTTGAGAGGCAAGGGCATAGCGAGCTAGAGTTTTGGCCGGCTTGAGGTGAGTAGATATTGTAAATGATGTCCTGAGGGTTTGAAACCCCAGATTGCACAACGTAGTGCTATATTGAGGTGAAACACACGCTTAATGACGAGCGCGGGGTTGTTTACTATTGGGGATTATGACTTGGTCCGTCCCGATTGATGTTTTTACCGCGTATTTGACTGAGACTTGTTCGTTATCATCATGATTTTGGCTTATTGCCATATTTGGGCTTCATGCCGACTACTCGAATCCTTCGTGGACTTTTGTCACTGTTTCCTCACTATTTTGAGCCCGAGGGGCTGATACTATGCTGAGTGACTGAGAGTGAGCCCGAGGGGCTGATACTTGCTGAGTGACTGATACTGAGCCCGAGGGGCTGATACTGTTCTGAGCGATTGATATTGAGCCCGAGGTGCATATTTTGACTTGCTATTTACCTGTTGTTTTACCTGATTTACCTGTTTTTAAAAGAGATTTCATTTGATTCTTCACGGTTTTACTGCTTTAAGTGATTTATTGCTTGATATAGAATTGCTTTGTGCCTTTATGTGTTTTCATGCTTTCAGTCATTATTTGTAATTATTACTCACTGGTCGGAGTACTCACATTACTCCCTGCACCGTGCGTGCAGATTCAGGCATAGCAGAGTCCGCTCCTGAGCGCTGATCCTTCCAGACCAGGCAGTGATTTGGAGTTACGAGGTAGCTGTTGACGTCCGCAGCCCCGTGTCTCCCCTATCCTCTATCCTTTATGTTTTCTTCAGACTATTGTATCGGACTTCATACCTTGTAGACTTATAGCAGATTCTGTAGTAGCTCATGACTTGTGACACCCGGTTTGGGCTGTGTCGGGATGGTTTCCTTGTTATTATTGCTGTTTCCGCAATTATGGCCATCTTAAACATGTTTTAGATTTGCTTATGTTAATTAATTGTTTAAAAGAGGTATTTCGTTTGTTTTGGCTGGCCTTGTCTTCACGAGAGGCGCCATCACGACCAGGTTCGGGAATTGGGTCGTGACAAGTTGGTGTCAGAGCCTAGGTTACATAGGTCTCGCGAGTCATGAGAAAGTTTAGTAGAGTTTCGCGGATCGGTACGGAGACGTCTGTATTTATCCTCGAGAGGCTGCAGAACCTTTTGGAAAAAATTCAAATTCTTGAAATCCTTGTCGTGCGACTTTGTTGATCCGAGAACTAAACTTCTGTATTCTAGTCTCTCGTAGATGGCGAGGACTCGCACTACTGGACGAGGTGGACGACCACCAGTGCCACCCACTGAGGCCACCAGAGGCCATGGACGCGGTCGTGGTCGTGGCAGAGGCAGAGCGGCGAGGGCAGCACCTGTTGATCCACCAGCTGCCCCAGCTCCGGATCAGGCTCCCGCAGCACCAGTTCCGGCACCAGCTGTGCCCATCATGATTCCGGGTCTTCAGGAGGCCCTGGCTCAGATCTTATCGGTTTGCACTAGCCTGGCTCAGGAAGTTTCAGCCACTACCGCAGCAGCCACTTCATAGGTCGGGGGAGGCAATCAGACCCCCGCTGCTCGCACACCTGAGCAGGTAGTGCAGGGATTGCAGACGCCGGGAGCACCTCCAGCCCATCCGGTTGCACCAGTTCAGGAGTTCGTAGTTCCAGCTTTGCCAGACGATGAGCAGCGTCATCTCGAGAGGTTTGGTAGGCTCCAGCCTCCGTCATTCAGTGGTGCTGAGGTCGAGGATGCCAGGGTTTTCTTGACAAGTGTCAGCGTATGCTCCGTACAGCAGGGATTTTGGAGTTGAGCGGTGTGGCATTTACCACCTTTCAGTTTACTGGGGCTGCCTTCACTTGGTGGGAGGCGTATGAGAGGCGTAGGCCGGTTGGTGCGGCGCCTTTGACTTGGCAGGAGTTCTCCACTCTCTTCTTGGAGAAGTATGTACCGCAGTCCCGCAGGGAGGAGCTGCGTAGGCAGTTTGAGTGGCTATGTCATGGAGATATGACTGTGTCCCAGTATGAGGCGAGGTATTCTGAGTTGGCTCGTGATGCCGCCTGGATGGTCCCGATAGATCGTGAGAGGATCAAGAGGTTTTTGGATGGCCTTAATTACAATCTCCGTATTCTAATGACTAGAGAGAGAGTTTTGGGTATTTCATTTGAGGAGGTGGTTGATATCGCTCGTGAGATTGAGACGGCTCACCAACAGGATAGAGAGGAGAGGGAGGCCAAGAGGCCTCGAGGTTCTGGTAGTTTCAGTGGTGCTCCATCTAGGGGCCAGTTCCAGCATGGTAGAGGCCGTTCTTTCAGGCCCGCTCAGTCGGACCATCCAGAGTATCGTGGGGCATCTTCAGCTCGTGGTTATCATGGTTCTCAGCAGGGTCAGCCTTCACTTAGCGTCCTTCCAGCCCAGAGTTCATCTCGTACCCCGTCAACTCAGGGTTCTTCTATGCCGAGCGCATCAGCTGGTCACTCCGGTGCGAGAGATTCCCTTCAGTCCCCTTCTCCAGCACCTGGGAGTTGTTTTGAGTGTGGAGAGTTTGGGCATGTCTGGAGGCAGTGTCCTCGTCGTATTGCCAGTTCATCTCAGCAGAGGGTTCAGCCCTCGTCTTCTGCTCCAATTACTTCACCACCCGTCCAGCCAGCTAGGGGTGGAGGTCAGGCAGCCAGGGGTCGCCCCAGAGGGGGAGGTCGATCAGGCGGTGGCCAAGCCCGTTTTTATGCTATTCCAGGCAGGACAGATGCCATTGCTTCAGATGCTGTCATTACAGGTATTATTTCAGTCTGCTACAGAGATGCCTCTGTCTTATTTGATCCCGGTTCCACCTATTCTTATGTGTCCTCATATTTTGCTCATCATTTGGGTACGTCTCGAGGGTGTCTTGCCTTACCTGTTCACGTATCTACCCCGGTGGGCGATACTATTGTTGTAGACCATGTGTACCGGTCATGTGTTGTGACTATTGAGGGTCTGGAGACCCGAGTTGATCTATTGCTATTGAGCAAGGTGGACTTTGATGTTATTTTGTGCATGGATTGGTTATCTCCGTGTCATGCTATTCTGTACTGTCATGCCAAGACAGTCACTTTGGCTATGCCGGGTGTACCGATGATCGAGTGGCGTGGTGTGACTGATTATGTTCCTAGTAGAGTGATTTCCTTCTTAAAGGCCCAGCGTATGGTTGGGAAGGGTTGTCTTTCATATTTGGCGTTTGTGAGGGATGTTGGAGCTGAGACTCCTAGCATTGATTCTGTTCTAGTTGTGAGGGAGTTTCCCAATATTTTTCCTGCAGACCTGCCGGGCATGCCACCGGACAGGGATATTGATTTTGGTATTGACCTGGTGCTGGGCACTCAGCCCATTTCCATTCCGCCATATCGTATGGCACCAGCAGAGTTGAAAGAGTTGAAGGATTAGCTTCAGTAACTCCTGGACAAGGGGTTCATTCGGCCTAGTGTGTCACCGTGGGGTGCGCCGGTTCTGTTTGTGAAGAAAAAGGATGGCACAATGAGAATGTGCATTGATTACAGGCAATTGAATAAGGTAAAAGTGAGGAACAAGTACCCTCTGCCTCGTATTGATGATTTATTCGACTAGCTTCAGGGAGCGAGGGTGTTCTCCAAGATTGATCTCTGTTCGGGCTATTACCAGTTGAAGATCAGGGATTCAGATATTCTTAAGACCACTTCCAGGACTAGATATGGTCACTATGAGTTTCTTGTTATGTCTTTCGGGCTGACTAATGCCCCAGCAACGTTCATGCATTTGATGAACTGTGTATTTCGGCCTTATCCGGATTCGTCCGTTATTGTTTTCATTGATGATATTCTAGTGTATTCGCGTAGTCAGGAGGAGCACGCGGAGCATTTGCAAGTTGTATTGTAGAGGTTGAGGGAGGAGAAGCTTTATGCAAAGTTCTCCAAGTGTGAGTTCTGGCTCAGTTCAGTGGCTTTCTTGGGACACGTGGTGTCCAGCGAGGGTATTCAGGTTGATCTGAAGAAGATAGTGTCACACCTCCTTTTTTACACACCTACCCCGAAGGATAAAGTATAAGAGAGTTTTTCCATTTAAAGTGGCATTATTCGAAATGGGATTATTTATTTATTTTTAGAGTCGCCACTTGGGATAGGATTGGCTTTTGGTGTCCCAAGTCACCGATTTAATTTAAATCCCAAATCGAGGAAAATTTTCGACTTCCCAATTGGAGTCTGCGAACCAGAAATTCTGAATAAGGAATTCTGTTGACCCGAGGGAAGGTGTTAGGCACCCCCGGATCCCGTGGTTCTAGCACGGTCGCTCAACTGTTATATTCGTCTTAAATTATTTGATTTTAACAATTATAAACCTATGTGCAAATTTTAACTTTTTAACTGCTTTTATTATTATTTTTAAAGAGAATTGCAAGGTCATTAAAATACATCTCGAACCACGTCACATANCAGAAAAGAACTACAGACTCCATCATCCCTATTCTATGTTAAACGAAAATACAGACTTAATCAACTGACTGACTTTTACAGACTCCAGTAAAAAAGGAAATACAGACTCAAAAGACAATCATGAATACATTAAAGCTCCTGGCGCCTGCGGGACATCATTCGGTCTCGCCGCGGGCCTATATGCAAGTTCCCCTTATTTTGAATCGTGCTCATCCTGCACATTTAAGGTGATTTTATGCACTTATTTTGACCTAAAAGAGAAAAATGGCACAATCTCTGTTCAAATTTCCAATTTAAACAAACAGCCGGTATTGCGGATACGGCCTTTCAGCACTTCGGGGAGAAGATTTTAAGGCTGTGCCTGCTAACCGTTGAAACCGACTCAGGGTGGCTGTTCTTGCAAAAGCAGCCTTCCGGCACCCTTTTGGGGACATTCGGCTTATTTTAAACAAGAATGGCATCACCCGACTTATTTTGTGACAAAATTAGAATTTTGGTATTTTTTGGCTATTTTTGCAAAGGGGAGGTTGGACCCGATGAGGGTTGCCTACGTATCTCACATCCGGTGAGAATCAAACCAGCGTAGTTCGGGCAAATAAATCTAACTATTTTTGAAAACACCCCCTAATTTGAAAATAAAACTTTTTTTCTTTTTTTTCTTTTTGGTTTTTGTTTCTGAAAGCAAGATTCTTTTTATATTTTCTTTTTAGTGGCAAATAAAACGAACTAATTTGAAAATAAAACTTTCTTTTTTTTTCTTTTCCACTGGCAAACAAAACAAACTACTTTTCTTCTTTTTCTTTCATTTTCTCAAAAATCCGGCAGCACTTCGGCACTACTTGGCCATTGGTTTTTTCTCTGGTATAGGTAATTAACTCTCCAAACTGCTATTTGCTCTTTTCTCTCTCTTTTGTTTTTCCAAATATTTAAAGCCGGTCAGCATGTGAGTCCAAACAGATAAATGCACAAGTAGGATGCATCAGGATGGTCCATTATTCCGGGTACACCTGTCCTAGACGGACCCAACCCCTGTGTTGAGTCCCCTAAGTCAAAATGCACGTGATGCAGATAAGCGTTCCTACTAGGGATCCGTCATGGAGTCAAGTTCTTCTAGGTTCAAAACCTGGGTATGTGTTCTAGACTGTGTACCCGAGCGGACAACTCGAGTCGAGGAGGGGGCTACGTACCGGGGACCCGCGGGATCGTCCGGCTTAGTAACTTGTCCGGCCTCTTTCTTATTTCAAGGTATGACACTAACAGAATAGGGAGTCTCAACCAGTAAGCACATCCCCGGAGGTGAGAAGAGAAGGGTTTCGGCACAGTTTATATATACAGTTCAGATAATATCAAAGAGGTAAACATTTAGCACATTAAGCATGAAACATGTAAGAAAATCAGATAAAGCCAAATACAACAATATATCTAAGCTCGAATTCTGAACCCTGAACCAGAGATTCTGGGTTCGTTCCCCAGCAGAGTCGCCAGAGCTGTCACACCTCCTTTTCTACACACCTACCCCGAAGGATAAAGTATAAGGGAGTTTTTCCATTTAAAGTGACATTATTCGAAATGGGATTATTTATTTATTTTTAGAGTCGCTACTTGGGATAGGATTGGCTTTTGGTGTCCCAAGTCACCGATTTAATTTAAATCCCAAATCGAGGAAAATTTTCGACTTCCCAATTGGAGTCTGCGAACCAGAAATTCTGAATAAGGAATTCTGTTGACCCGAGGGAAGGTGTTAGGCACCCCCGGATCCCGTGGTTCTAGCACGGTCGCTCAACTGTTATATTCGTCTTAAATTATTTGATTTTAACAATTATAAACCTATGTGCAAATTTTAACTTTTTAACTGCTTTTATTATTATTTTTAAAGAGAATTGCAAGGTCATTAAAATACATCTCGAACCACGTCACATAAATGCACCCGCGGTTTTTGTCATATTTTAACTTCGTTGGGATTTGGATTTGGGTCACATAAATGTGCACCCGAATTTAGGAAAGTAATATTAT
Organism: Nicotiana attenuata; assembly: GCF_001879085.1. Classification (NCBI taxonomy): domain Eukaryota; kingdom Viridiplantae; phylum Streptophyta; class Magnoliopsida; order Solanales; family Solanaceae; genus Nicotiana; species Nicotiana attenuata. The sequence goes on along the minus strand of NW_017674080.1, from coordinate 56,935 downwards.
TAAACACGTGCCTAAAGCAACTACGCGTTTCAAGTATGCGAGGGCCATGGAAAGTTCAACTAAATGGCATGCCCCGATTTCTAAGGGTTTAAAAGAAATAGTTAAATGAGGGCCATGCATTTTGAAATTTATTTTTGGCACGACACCCCTCGATTCTACTTAATCTAATTTGGCGCAGTTCAGTTAAAGAATAGCAACCCAATTTTTATACTGTGATAAAATCATGTTCAGCTATAACCAATTCGAGTGAACAATTTAACATTAAGCTAGAATAAAATGAGTAGAGGATTGAAGAGTTGAACCTCAATATAGCCGGGGAATCGGTTGTTTCAATGTCTAACACTCAAAAATGTGACCAACTCCGGACGAAACCCGAATTAGTACCGGAAACTCAACCAAATACGGATTCAAACCCACGCCTTAATCACTGTTCATGCTGGAAACGAGCAACCAAAATATTCTTTCAACCTTCTCAGTTCTTACGTTTTGAAATGGGAGTTTATTTCAATCTCAAATACCCCATCACGTTTTTATTTTTTTTTGCGAAATCTTTTGAAAGAGCCTCAATTCAGTGCTTTCGTCTTTGGACCAAAATTCTGACGAAAGCCAGAAACACGTGAAGTAATTTATTCTTATGCTTTCGACTCATAATTTATCCAAACACATACTAAGAGTCCAGGTGATATGGTAACTATGTAAGCAGCCAACGATTTCAGTCACTTTAGAACTCCATGAAAACAAAAAACTCTTCCGTATATTCATAAACGATTGTCCAAATGCAGCTTGGTACAACTACAAAGTCGTTCAACTAGCACATAGAACCCGACGGCAAACACTGAAAAATACAAGCAAGACCGACAGAACCGCGACTCAGAAATCTCGACGCAAGACGCCGTAATGTTACGTAAAAGAGGTTGTTTGTTTTTTGACTGGTTTCACGCCACTTTGGAGTCATTCAAAGCTGAAGTTTGGAGGGTGTTTTCAACTGAGATTAACGGAGGTGTTGAAGCTCGACGACTCGCCGGCCAACTTGCCGGAGATGGCAGCGATGACCAGGCGTCCCTGCTGCTTTGTGTTTTTTGGCGAGAAAGAAACAACACTAATTGCTAGTTGAAGAAGAACGGGACTGGTGGTTCGTTTGTGTTTGTTAAACAGGGGGTCGTTTGTGGCTGTTGAAGGTCGTTTATATCTTGAAGATAGAGGAATAAGAACGACGGGAGTCGGGGTCTGGTGAGTTGCGGCTGAAGGTTTTTTAGGTGTATTTTTTTTTTTTTTTTTTTTGTATAGGGTGTAGGTACTATTATATAGGGGTAGGATTAGGGTTATATTTTGTGTATTTTGCCAATTAGTCCCTAGGCTTTTTGTGTTAAGTCCTTAGGGTCTTTTTATTTATTTTTTGTCCTAAAGAAGAGTCTAGAAGGGTCCCTAGACTACATAATACCTTTTAAAATAAGATAGAAATACTACACCATGTCAAAACTAATCCTAATTAATTAAACTAAACATGAAACTATTTTTTGTATTTTCGAAATTATATAAAGATAAAAATAGGGTACTATTTTTTTGCATTTTTTCGAATTTATGACAAATACATAAACTAAAATATTTTTTTTTTGTAATTTTCATTTCTGATAATAAAATAAAGTAAAGAAGTCAAAAATAGTTGAAATAGCTATATTAGTCCTACATTAAATATTTACACGCTAAAAATGGGTAAAATTTCGGGGAGGGTCAAAAATCACATGTCAACAGCTGCCCCTCTTTGACTGGAAACTCGAAGAGTTTTCAGACAAAGAATGACTAGACAGGTTTTTGACCCGACCCTTATTTGGAGAGACTAAAACTAAGAGAAAAGAGGGATGTGACCGAGCCCTGGTATCTGAGCTGCCTACATATCCTTGGCTATAAAGGAATCAGGCCACGTGTAGTTCAGAAGTGAGTGAGACGATGGAGTATGCTGAGGTGGAGAGCTAGTCGAGGTGCCGTTCCGCCGAGGTTCCGGTCCGCGGTCCTGTTATTACATCAAAAATCAAAATAAATGAAAAAGACTAGCTAAGCTTGTCAACTACAAGTTACAAGATTCCTATCTATAAGTCTTCTGAAGCTTGATCTTGAGTCTTGAATGGTTCTTCATGCAGACTTTGGATCTGAACCTTGATGTTTGCTAGTTGCCGGTGCTAATTCATTCTTCCTCAGCTTTTCGGACCATCCCGGACAGCAGACTATATCCTTGACTAAAG